>NC_091152.1:45573133-45725633 GCF_040958095.1 Procambarus clarkii | reverse complement strand
ACCACCACCACAACCATGATCATCACCACAACCATGACCACCACCACAACCATGATCATCACCCCAACCATGACCACCACCACAACCATGATCATCATCACAGCCATGACCACCACCACAACCATGATCATCACCACAACCATGAGACCACCACCACAACCATGATCATCACCACAACCATGACCACCACCACAACCATGATCATCACCACAACCATGACCACCACCACAACCATGATCATCACCACAACCATGACCACCACCACAACCATGATCATCACCACAACCATGACCACCACCACAACCATGATCATCACCACAACCATGACCACCACCACAACCATGATCATCACCCCAACCATGACCACCACCACAACCATGATCATCACCACAACCATGACCACCACCACAACCATGATCATCACCACAACCATGACCACCACCACAACCATGATCATCACCACAACCATGACCACCACCACAACCATGATCATCACCACAACCATGACCATCACCACAACCATGACCACCACCACAACCATGACCACCACCACAACCATGATCATCACCCACAACCATGATCATCACCCACAACCATGATCATCACCACAACCATGATCATCACCACAACCATGATCATCACTACAACCATGACCACCACCACAACCATGATCATCACCACAACCATGACCACCACCACAACCATGATCATCACCACAACCATGACCACCACCACAACCATAATCATCACCACAAACATGACCACCACCACAACCATGATCATCACCACAACCATGACCATCACCACAACCATGACCACCACCACAACCATGACCACCACCACAACCATGATCATCACCCACAACCATGATCATCACCCACAACCATGACCATCACCACAACCATGACCACCACCACAACCATGACCATCACCACAACCATGACCACCACCACAACCATGACCATCACCACAACCATGATCATCACCACAACCATGACCACCACCACAACCATGACCACCACCACAACCATGATCATCACCACAACCATGACCACCACCACAACCATGATCATCACCACAACCATGACCACCACCACAACCATGATCATCACCATAACCATGACCACCACCACAACCATGACCATCACCCACAACCATGACCACCACCACAACCATGAAAACCACCACAACCATGACCACCACCACAACCATGACCACCACCACAACCATGACCACCACCACAACCATGATCATCACCAACACCATGATCATCACCCACAACCATGATCATCACCACAACCATGACCATCACCACAACCATGATCATCACCACAACCATGACCATCACCACAACCATGATCATCACCACAACCATGATCATCACCACAACCATGATCATCACAACAACCATGATCATCACCACAACCATGATCATCACCCACAACCATGATCATCACCCACAACCATGACCATCACCACAACCATGACCACCACCACAACCATGACCACCACCACAACCATGACCACCACCCACAACCATGACCATCACCAAAACCATGATCATCACCACAACTATGACCATCACCACAACCATGACCATCACCCACAACCATGACCATCACCACAACCATGATCATCACCACAACCATGATCATCACAACAACCATGACCATCACCACAACCATGACCGTCACCCACAACCATGACCATCACCCACAACCATGATCATCACCACAACAATGATCATCACCCACAACCATGATCATCACCACAACCATGATCATCACCACAACCATGATCATCACCACAACCATGATCATCACCACAACCATGATCATCACCCACAACCATGATCATCACCACAACCATGATCATCACCACAACCATGATCATCACCACAACCATGACCATCACCACAACCATGATCATCACCACAACCATGATCATCACCACAACCATGATCATCACCCACAACCATGATCATCACCACAACCATGATCATCATCACAACCATGATCATCACCACAACCATGATCATCACCCACAACCATGATCACCACCACAACCATGATCATCACCACAACCATGATCATCACCACAACCATGATCATCACCACAACCATGATCATCACCACAACCATGACCATCACCCACAACCATGACCATCACCCACAACCATGATCATCACCACAACCATGATCATCACCACTACCATGATCATCACCACAACCATGACCATCACCACAACCATGATCATCACCACAACCATGATCATCACCCACAACCATGATCATCACCACAACCATGATCATCTACCACAACCATGATCATCACCCACAACCATGATCATCACCCCAACAATGATCATCACTACAACCATGACCATCACCCACAACCATGATCATCACCACAACCATGACCATCACCCACAACTATGACCATCACCCACAACCATGACCATCACCACAACCATGATCATCACCACAACCATGATCATCACCACAACCATGATCATCACCACAACCATGATCATCACCACAACCATGATCATCACACAACCATGACCATCACCACAACCATGATCATCACCACAACCATGATCATCACCACAACCATGATCATCACCACAACCATCATCACCACACCATGAT
Source organism: Procambarus clarkii (assembly GCF_040958095.1). Classification (NCBI taxonomy): domain Eukaryota; kingdom Metazoa; phylum Arthropoda; class Malacostraca; order Decapoda; family Cambaridae; genus Procambarus; species Procambarus clarkii. The sequence goes on along the minus strand of NC_091152.1, from coordinate 45,722,982 downwards.
CATCACCACAACCATGATCATCACCACAACCATGATCATACCACAACCATGATCATCACCACAACCATGATCATCACCACAACCATGATCATCACCACAACCATGATCATCACCACAACCATGATCATCACCACAACCATGACCATCACCACAACCATGATCATCACCACAACCATGATCATCACCACAACCATGATCATCACCACAACCATGATCATCACCACAACCATGATCATCACCACAACCATGATCATCACCACAACCATGATCATCACCACAACCATGATCATCACCACAACATGATCATCACCACAACCATGACCATCACCCACAACCATGATCATCACCACAACCATGATCATCACCACAACCATGATCATCACCACAACCATGATCATCACCACAACCATGATCATCACCCACAACATGATCATCACCCACAACCATGCCATCACCCACAACCATGACCATCACCCACAACCATGACATCACCACAACCATGACCATCACCCACAACCATGACCATCACCACAACCATGACATCACCACAACCATGATCATCACCACAAACCATGACCATCACCACAACCATGACCATCACCACAACCATGATCATCACCACAACCATGATCATCACCAAACCATGATCATCACCACAACCATGATCATCACCACAACCATGATCATCACCACAACCATGATCATCACCACAACCATGATCATCACCACAACCATGATCATCACCACAACCATGATCATCACCACAACCATGACATCACCCACAACCATGATCATCACCCACAACCATGATCATCACCACAACCATGATCATCACCACAACCATGACCATCACCACAACCATGGACCATCACCACAACCGATCATCACCACAACCATGACCATCACCACAACCATGATCATCACCACAACCATGACCATCACCACAACCATGATCATCACCACAACCATGATCACCCACAACCATGATCATCACCACAACCATGATCATCACAACCATGATCATCACCACAACCATGACCACCACCACAACCATGATCATCACCACAACCATGATCATCACCCAACCATGACCATCACCACAACCATGACACCACACAACCATGACCATCACCACAACCATGACCATCACCACAACCATGACCATCACCACAACCATGATCATCACCACAACCATGACCATCACCACAACCATGCCACCACCACAACCATGATCATCACACAACCATGACCATCACCACAACCATGATCATCACCACAACCATGACACCACCACAACCATGATCATCACCACAACCATGATCATCACCACAACCATGATTCACCCACAACCATGATCATCACCACAACCATGATCATCACCACAACCATGATCATCACCCACAACCATGATCATCACCACAACCATGACCATCACCACAACCATGATCATCACCACAACCATGATCATCACCACAACCATGACCATCACCCACAACCATGACCATCACCACAACCATGATCCATCACCACAACCATGATCATCACCACAACCATGATCATCACCACAACCATGACCATCACCACAACCATGATCATCACCACAACCATGATCATCACCCACAACCATGATCATCACCACAACCATGACCATCACCACAACCATGATCATCACCACAACCATGACCATCACCCACAACCATGACCATCACCACAACCATGATCATCACCCACAACCATGACCATCACCACAAACCATGACCATCACCCACAACCATGACCATCACCACAACCATGACCATCACCACAACCATGATCATCACCACAACCATGACCATCACCACAACCATGATCATCACCACAACCATGACCATCACCACAACCATGATCATCACCACAACCATGATCATCACCACAACCATGACCCATGATCATCACCACAACCATGATCATCACCACAACCATGATCATCACCCACAACCATGATCATCACCCAACAATGATCATCACCACAACCATGACCATCACCACAACCATGATCATCACCACAACCATGACCATCACCCACAACCATGACCATCACCCACAACCATGACCATCACCACAACCATGATCATCACCACAACCATGATCATCACCACAACCATGACCATCACCACAACCATGACCATCACCACAACCATGATCATCACCACAACCATGATCATCACCACAACCATGATCATCACCACAACCATGATCATCACCACAACCATGATCATCACCACAACCATCATCACCCACAACCATGATCACCACCACAACCATGATCATCACCACAACCATGATCATCACCACAACCATGATCATCACCCACAACCATGATCATCACCACAACCATGATCATCACCACAACCATGATCATCACCACAACCATGACCATCACCACAACCATGACCATCACCACAACCATGATCACCACCACAACCATGATCATCACCACAACCATGATCATCACCCACAACCATGATCATCACCACAACCATGACCATCACCACAACCATGATCATCACCACAACCATGATCATCACCACAACCATGATCATCACCACAACCATGATCATCACCACAACCATGATCATCACCACAACCATGACCATCACCACAACCATGATCATCACCACAACCATGACCATCACCACAACCATGATCATCACCACAACCATGAACACCACCACAACCATGATCATCACCACAACCATGACCACCACCACAACCATGATCATCACCCACAACCATGACCACTCACCACAACCATGATCCATCACCACAACCATGACCACACCACAACCATGATCATCACCCACAACCATGACATCACCACAACCATGACCATCACCACAACCATGACCATGATCATCACCACAACCATGACCATCACCACAACCATGATCATCACCACAACCATGATCATCACCACAACCATGATCATCACCACAACCATGACTCATCACCACAACCATGACCATCACCACAACCATGATCCATCACCCACAACCATGACCACCACCACAACCATGATCATCACCACAACCATGACCATCACCCACAACCATGATCATCACCACAACCATGACCATCACCACAACCATGACCATCACCACAACCATGACCATCACCACAACCATGACTCATCACCACAACCATGATCATCACCACAACCATGACCATCACCACAACCATGACCATCACCACAACCATGATCATCACCACAACCATGACCATCACCACAACCATGACTCATCACCACAACCATGACCATCCACCACAACCATGATCATCACCACAACCATGATCATCACCCACAACCATGATCATCACCACAACCATGATCATCACCACAAACCATGATCATCACCACAACCATGATCATCACCCACTAACTATGATCATACTCAAAACCATGGATCATCACCACAACCATGCATCATCACCACAACCCATGACCATCACCCTCAACCATGACCATCACCCACAACCATGTATCAATCACCACAACCATGACTCATCACCACAAACCATTAGATCATCCCACAAACCATGACCATCACCACACAACATGATCGATCACCACAACCCATGATCATCACCCACAACCATGATCATCACCACAACCATGACCAGTCACCCACAAACCATGACCATCACCACAACCATGACCATCACCACAACCATGACCATCACCACAACCATGATCATCACCACAACCATGATCATCCACCCACAACCATGACCATCACTCACAACCATGACTCATCACCCACAACCATGACCGTCACCCACACCCATGACCGCATCACCACAACCATGACCATCACCACAACCATTATCCATCACCCACAACCATCGACCATCACCACAACCATGACCATCACCATACCCCATGACCATCCACCACAACCCTCTCCCCATCACCACAACCATGCATCATCACCACAACCATTGCAATCATCAACACAATCCATAGAACCATTACACCACAACATGATCAATCACACAACCTATGATCATCACCACAACCATGAATCATCTACACTAACCATGCATCATCAACCCACAACATAGCATACATCCACTCCACAAACAAAACATGATCATCACCCCACATATGATCCAGCACCACAACAATGTACAGTCACACCACCAAACCTTATGATCAATCACCCACAACCTATGCATCACCACACCATGACCATCACCCCACAATCTCACTGACCATCACCCACAACCTATGACCCAATTCAACCACAACCATGCATCCATCCACCCACAACAATGATCATCACCACAACATGACCATCACACAACAATGACCATCACCCCAAAACATGATCATTCACCACAACCATTTGATCATACACCACAACATGATCATCACCACAACCATGATCATCACCACAACCATGATCATCACCACAACCATCATCACCCACAACCATGATCACCACCACAACCATGATCATCACCACAACCATGATCATCACCACAACCATGATCATCACCCACAACCATGATCATCACTCACAACCATGATCATCACCACAACCATGATCATCACCACAACCATGACCATCACCACAACCATGATCATCACCACACCATGATCATCACACTCAACCATGAATCATCACCACACCCATGATCCACCACAACCATGACCATCACCACAACCATGATCATCACCACACCATGCATCATCACCACAACCTATGATCATCACCACAACCATGATCATCACCCCAACAATGATCCATCACCACACCATGACCATCACCCAGCAACCATGATCATCACAACACCATGACCATCACCCACACCATGACCATCACCACAACCATGACCATCACCACAACCATGACCATCACCACAACCATGATCATCACCACAACCATGATCATCACCCACAACCATGACCACCACCACAACCATGACATCACCCACAACCATGACCACCACCACAACCATGATCATCACCACAACCATGACCACCACCACAACCATGATCATCACCCCAACCATGACCACCACCACAACCATGATCATCACCACAACCATGACCACCACCACAACCATGATCATCACCACAACCATGACCACCACCACAACCATGATCATCACCACAACCATGACCACCACCACAACCATGATCATCACCACAACCATGACCATCACCACAACCATGACCACCACCACAACCATGACCACCACCACAACCATGATCATCACCCACAACCATGATCATCACCCACAACCATGATCATCACCACAACCATGATCATCACCACAACCATGATCATCACTACAACCATGACCACCACCACAACCATGATCATCACCACAACCATGACCACCACCACAACCATGATCATCACCACAACCATGACCACCACCACAACTATAATCATCACCACAAACATGACCACCACCACAACCATGATCATCACCACAACCATGACCATCACCAAAACCATGACCACCACCACAACCATGACCACCACCACAACCATGATCATCACCCACAACCATGATCATCACCCAGAACCATGACCATCACCACAACCATGACCACCACCACAACCATGACCATCACCACAACCATGACCACCACCACAACCATGACCATCACCACAACCATGATCATCACCACAACCATGACCACCACCACAACCATGACCACCACCACAACCATGATCATCACCACAACCATGACCACCACCACAACCATGATCATCACCACAACCATGACCACCACCACAACCATGATCATCACCATAACCATGACCACCACCACAACCATGACCATCACCCACAACCATGACCACCACCACAACCATGAAAACCACCACAACCATGACCACCACCACAACCATGACCACCACCACAACCATGACCACCACCACAACCATGATCATCACCAACACCATGATCATCACCCACAACCATGATCATCACCACAACCCTGACCATCACACAAACCATGCTCATCACCACAACCATGATCCATCACCCACAACCATGATCATCACCACAACCATGATCATCACCCCAACCATGGATCTCAATCCACCACAATCCATGATTCCATTCACCCCACAACCATGACTCCATCACCACAACCATGACATCACCCACAACCATGACCAATCACCACAACCATGACCACACCACAACCATGACCATCACCCACAACCATGACTCATCACCACAACATGATCATCACCACAACCTATGACCATCACCACCAACCATGGATCATCACCCACCAACCATGACCATCCACCACAACCATGATCATCACCACAACCATGACCATCACAACAACCATGATCCATCACCACAAACCATGATCCATCACCACAACCATGACCATCACCCACAACCATGATCATCACCACAACCATGATCAGCACCACAACCATGATCATCACCACAACCCATGATCATCACCACAACCATGATCATCACCACAACCATGATCATCACCCACAACCATGATCATCACCACAACCATGACCCTCACCCACAACCATGATCATCACCACAACCATGACCATCACCCACAACCATGACCATCACCACAACCATGATCATCACCACAACCATGATCATCACCACAACCATGATCATCACCACAACCATGATCCATCACCTACAACCATGATCATCACCACAACCATGATCATCACCACAACCATGATCCATCACCACAACCATGATCATCACCACAACCATGACCACCACCACAACCATGATCATCACCCACAACATGATCATCACCCACAACCATGATCATCACCACAACCATGACATCACCACAACCATGACCATCCACCACAACCATGACCATCACCACAACCATGATCATCACCACACCATGATCATCACCACAACCATGATCATCACCACAACCATGACCATCACCACAACCATGACCATCACCACAACCATGATTCATCCACCCACAACCATGATCATCACCACAACCATGATCATCACTCCACAACCATGATCATCACCCACAACCATGATCATCACACCCAACAATGATCATCACTACAACCATGACCATCACCCACAACCATGATCATCACCACAACCATGACCATCACCCACAACCTATGACCATCACCCACAACCATGACCATCACCACAACCATGATCATCACCACAACCATGATCATCACCACAACCATTGACCATCACCACAACCATGACCATCACCACAACCATGATCATCACCACAACCATGATCATCACCACAACCATGATCATCACCCACAACCATGATCATCACCACAAACCATGATCATCACCACAACCATCATCACCCACAACCATGATCACACCACAACCATGATCATCACCACAACCATGATCATCACCACAACCATGATCATCACCCACAACCATGATCATCACCACAACCATGATCATCACCACAACCATGATCATCACCACAACCATGATCATCACCACACCACCATCACACCATCACCCACAACCATGACCATCACCCACAACCATGATCATCACCACAACCATGATCATCACCACAACCATGATCATCACCACAACCATGACCATCACCACAACCATGATCATCACCACAACCATGATCATCACCACAACCATGATCATCACCACAACCATGATCATCCCCAACAATGATCATCACCACAACCATGACCATCACCCACAACCATGATCATCACCACAACCATGACCATCACCCACAACCATGACCATCACCACAACCATGACCATCACCACAACCATGACCATCACCACAACCATGATCATCACCACAACCATGATCATCACCCACAACCATGACCACCACAACCATGACCATCACCCACAACCATGACCGTCACCCACAACCATGACCATCACCACAACCATGACCATCACCACAAACATGATCATCACCCACAACCATGACCATCACCACAACCATGACCATCACCACAACCATGACCATCACCACAACCATGATCATCACCACAACCATGATCATCACCACAACCATGACCATCACCACAACCATGATCCATCACCACAACCATGATCATCACCCACAACCATGATCATCACCACAACCATGATCATCACCCACAACCATGATCATCACCACAACCATGATCATCACCCAACAACTGATCATCACCCACACTCATGACCATCACCCTAACAACAATGATCATCACCACAACCATGACCATCACCCACAACCATGACACCACCACAACCATGATCATCACCACAACCATGATCATCCACCACAACCATGCTCATCACCACAACCATGATCATCACCACAACCATGATCATCACCCACAACCATGATCATCACCACAACCATGATCATCACCACAACCATGATCATCACCACAACCATGACCATCACCACAACCATGACCATCCACCACAACCATGATCATCACCCACAACCATGATCATCACCCACAACCATGACCATCACCACCAACCATGAACCACCACCACAACCATGACCATCACCACAACCATGACCACCACCACAACCATGACCATCACCACAACCATGATCATCACCACAACCATGACCACCACCACAACTATGACCACCACCACAACCATGATCATCACCACAACCATGACCACCACCACAACCATGATCATCACCACAATAATGACCACCACCACAACCATGATCATCACCATAACCATGACCACCACCACAACCATGACCATCACCCACAACCATGACCACCACCACAACCATGACCACCACCACAACCATGACCACCACCACAACCATGACCACCACCACAACCATGACCACCACCACAACCATGATCATCACCAGAACCATGATCATCACCCACAACCATGATCATCACCACAACCATGACCATCACCACAACCATGATCATCACCACAACCATGATCATCCCACAACCACCATGATCATCACCACAACCATGATCATCACACACCACAACCATGATCATCACCCACAACCATGATCATCACCACAACCATGACCATCACCACAACCATGACCACCACCACAACCATGACCACCACCACAACCATGACCACCACCCACAACCATGACCATCACCACAACCATGATCATCACCACAACTATGACCATCACCACAACCATGACCATCACCCACAACCATGACCATCGCCACAACCATGATCATCACCACAACCATGATAATCACCACAACCATGACCATCACCACAACCATGACCGTCACCCACAACCATGACCATCACCCACAACCATGATCATCACCACAACCATGATCATCACCACAACCATGATCATCACAACCATGATCATCACCACAACCATGACATCACACCACAACCATGATCATCACCCAACATGATCATCACACAACCATGACCATCACCACAACCATGATCATCACCACAACCATGACCATCACCCACAACCATGACCATCACCACAACCATGACCATCACCACAACCATGATCATCACCACAACCATGATCATCACCACAACCATGACATCACCACAACCATGACGCATCACCACAACCATGATCATCACCACAACCATGATCATCACCACAACCATGATCATCACCACAACCATGATCAGCACACAACCATGATCATCACCACAACCATCATCCACCACCACAACCATGATCACCACCACACCGATGATCATCACACAACCATGATCATCACCACAACCATGATCATCACCTACAACCATGATCATCACTCACAACCATGATCATCACAACAACCATGATCATCACCACAACCCATGACCATCCCCCAAACCATGACCATCACCCACAACCATGATCATCACCACAAACCATGATCATCACCACAACCATGATCATCACCACAACCATGAACATCACCACAACCATGATCATCACCACAACCATGATCATCACCCACAACCATGATCATCACCACAACCCATGATCATCACCCCAACAATGATCATCACCACAACCATGACCATCACCACAAAACCATGATCATCACCACAACCATGACCATCACCCACAACCATGGACCATCACCACAACCATGACCATCACCACAACCATGACCATCACCACAACCATGATCATCACCACAACCATGATCATCACCACAACCATGACCATCACCACAACCATGACCATCACCCACAACCATGACGTCACCACAACCATGACCATCACCACAACCATGACCATCACCACAACCATGATCATCACCACAACCATGACCATCACCACAACCATGACCATCACCCACAACCATGACCATCACCACAACCATGACCATCACCACAACCATGATCATCACCACAACCATGATCATCACCACAACCATGACCATCACCACAACCATGATCATCACCACAACCATGATCATCACCCACAACCATGATCATCACCACAACCATGATCATCACCCACAACCATGATCATCACCCACAACCATGATCATCACCCAACAATGATCATCACCACAACCATGACCATCACCACAACCATGATCATCACCACAACCATGACCATCACCACAACCATGACCATCACCCACAAACCATGAGGACCATACACCAACAACCATGATCATCACCACAACCATGATCATCACCACAACCATGATCCATCACCACAACCATGACCATCCACCACAACCATGATCATCACCACAAACCATGATCATCACCACAACCATGATCCATCACCACAACCATGATCATCACCACAACCATGATCATCACCACAACCATGACCATCACCCACAACCATGACCACCACCACAACCATGATCACACCACAACACTGATCATCACCACAACCATGATCATCACCACAACCATGATCATCACCACAACCATGATTCATCACTCACAACCATGATCATCACCACAACCATGATCATCACCACAACCATGACCATCACCACAACCATGGACCATCACCCACAACCATGATCATCACCACAACCATGATCATCACCACAACCATGATCATCACCAAACCATGATCACCACAACCATGACCATCACCCAACCATGATCATCACCACAACCATGATCATCACCCACAACCATGATCATCACCACAACCATGATCATCACCCCAACCATGATCATCACCACAACCATGACCATCACCCACAACCATGATCATCAACAACCATGACCATCACCCACAACCATGACCATCACCACAACCATGACCATCACCACAACCATGACCATCACCACAACCATGATCATCACCACAACCATGATCATCACCCACAACCATGACCATCACCACAACCATGACCATCACCCACAACCATGACCGTCACCCACAACCATGACCATCACCACAACCATGACCATCACCACAACCATGATCATCACCCACAACCATGACCATCACCACAACCATGACCATCACCACAATCATGATCATCACCACAACCATGATCATCACCCACAACCATGATCATCACCACAACCATGACCATCACCCACAACCATGACCATCACCACAACCATGACCATCATCACAACCATGACCATCACCACAACCATGACCATCACCACAACCATGACCATCACCACAACCATGACCATCATCCACAACCATGACCATCACCACAACCATGACCATCACCACAACCATGACCATCACCACAACCATGATCCATCACCACAACCATGACCATCACCACAACCATGACCATCACCACAACCATGACCATCACCACAACCATGACCATCACCACAACCATGATCATCACCCACAACCATGACCATCACCACAACCATGACCATCACCACAACCATGATCATCACCACAACCATGACCATCACCACAACCATGACCATCACCACAACCATGATCATCACCACAACCATGACCATCACAACAACCATGACCATCACCACAACCATGACCATCACCACAACCATGACCATCACCACAACCATGATCATCACCCACAACCATGACCATCACCACAACCATGACCATCACCACAACCATGATCCATCACCACAACCATGACTCATCACCACAACCATGACCATCACCACAACCATGATCATCACCCACAACCATGATCATCACCACAACCATGACCATCACCACAACCATGACCATCACCACAACCATGATCATCACCCACAACCATGATCATCACCACAACTATGACCATCACCACAACCATGACCATCACCACAACCATGACCATCACCACAAAATTGTGAATTACGAGGTTCTTGACAAACAACCATGACCATCACCCACAACCGTGACCATCACCACAACCATGACCATCACCACAACCATGACCATCACCACAACCATGACCATTACAACAACCATGACCATCACCACAACCATGACCATCACCACAACCATGACCATCACCACAACCATGATCATCACCACAACCATGACCATTACAACAACCATGACCATCACCCACAACCATGACCATCACCACAACCATGACATCACCAAACCATGACCATCACCACAACTATGACCATTACAACAACCATGACCATCACCACAACCATGATCATCACCCACAACCATGACCATTACAACAACCATGACCATCACCCACAACCATGACCATCACCACAACCATGACCATCACCACAACCATGACCATCACCACAACCATGACCATCACCACAACCATGACCATCACCACAACCATGACCATCACCACAACCATGACCATCACCACAACCATGACCATCACCACAACCATGACCATCACCACAACCATGACCATCACCACAACCATGATCATCACCACAACCATGACCATCACCACAACCATGACCATGACCACAACCATGACCATCACCCACAACCATGACCATCACCACAACCATGACCATCACCACAACCATGACCATTACCACAACCATGACCATCACCCACAACCATGACCATCACCACAACCATGACCATCACCACAACCATGACCATCACCACAACCATGACCATCACCACAACCATGACCATCACCACAACCATGATCATCACCACAACCATGACCATCACCACAACCATGACCATCACCACAACCATGATCATCACCACAACCATGACCATCACCACAACCATGACCATCACCACAACCATGACCATCACCACAACCATGACCATCACCACAACCATGACCATCACAACAACCATGACCATCACCACAACCATGACCATCACCACAACCATGACCATCACCACAACCATGACCATCACCACAACCATGACCATCACCACAACCATGACCATCACCACAACCATGACCATCACCACAACCATGACCATCACCACAACCATGATCATCACCACAACCATGACCATCACCACAACCATGACCATGACCACAACCATGACCATCACCCACAACCATGACCATCACCACAACCATGACCATCACCACAACCATGACCATTACCACAACCATGACCATCACCACAACCATGATCATCACCACAACCATGATCATCACCACAAACTTGTGAATTACGAGGTTCTTGATAAACAACCTTAACCGAAATAAAATGAAATAATAAAAGAAATTAAACATATAAATATTAATTTTAATCTCATATTTTTAATTATTTTTAATTATTTTTTGCTTATTAATTTTTTCATAAAGCCAGTAACTTTACAGTGTATTGTAAAGCTACTGATATTCTATACCAGTACGATACATTGCAATAATATCGTAACAGTTAATTAGAATTTCAAAGCAGATCTTTCTCAAGCCTGTGTGTAGTATTTTATACAGTAGAATAGTATGTCACTCTCTCCTGTCCAAGTGATGTACGAGGAGAGTATACTTAGTAGTGTGTGTATTAGGCCAGTTACCAATACTTCACTGTCTAACGTTGCACGGCTATTGGTTAATGACATATACAGCAGCACTGGTAGTTGTTGCCTGTTAATGGTCCCTTTTTGATACTTTTTATATATGGTAATAAATGGGGTTTCGAGTGGTGCCCAGGATAGTCTGTCAGTTCCCCTCAACCCCCCCATTCCACCCCACCTCTCCCGCCCCACTCTCTCCTACCCATTTTCCCCATCCATTCCCATTTCCAGTCTGCCCTCCAATCTCGAACAGACAGACACATTTCCATCCATAAAAGAGAATGTCTGGCTGTGTCTGTCCAAGGATGGGTACCGGACACTTAGCGCTAGCTTCACTCAACATTACAGGGTGAAGGGTCTGGGGTACTGGACGGACATAGGCTGGTCGGCGTCGCCACAACTGAAGAGAGAGCAGAGTGCTACGGTGGTTTACTGATCCTCACCACGATTTTTGGGTCGCCGACTGTGCCTGGACAGTATTTACAAAAAAATCATGTATATATATTTTTTTTTCCAACGACATTATTATACATTATTCACTGATGTTGGGAAAATTAAGAAAAAGTTTCTGCTAATCATACTTTGGCAGTTGTCCCATAAAATTCTTCAATTCAGCCACCTTTACTCCCACTGCCGCTCTTATACAAGACCAGCTCACCACCTTCCTTCGGGTTCAGAATAAACCTCTAACTTACCATATTTCTTTGTTTCACACCACTATGCTCCTTCCATCGAGACAGAGATAGGGAGATGAAATGAGAGATGTAATATTCCAAGAATATATCTCCCACCTCATCCACATACACCAAGAATATATCTGCCACCTCATCCACATACACCAAGAATATATCTCCCACCTCATCCATATACACCAAGAATATATCTCCCACCTCATCCATATACACCAAGAATATATCTGCCACCTCATCCACATACACCAAGAATATATCTCCCACCTCATCCATATACACCAAGAATATATCTCCCACCTCATCCATATACACCAAGAATATATCTCCCACCTCATCCATATACACCAAGAATATATCTCCCACCTCATCCGTATACACCAAGAATATGTCTACCACCTCATCCGTATACACCAAGAATATGTCTACCACCTCATCCGTATACACCAAGAATATGTCTACCACCTCATCCGTATACACCAAGAATATATCTCCCACCTCATCCGTATACACCAAGAATATATCTCCCACCTCATCCATATACACCATGAATATATCTCCCACCTCATCCGTATACACCAAGAATATATCTCCCACCTCATCCGTATACACCATGAATATATCTCCCACCTCATCCATATACACCAAGAATATATCTCCCACCTCATCCATATACACCAAGAATATATCTACCACCTCATCCATATGCACCAAGAATATATCTACCACCTCATCCATATACACCAAGAATATATCTCCCACCTCATCCGTATACACCATGAATATATCTCCCACCTCATCCATATACACCAAGAATATATCTCCCACCTCATCCGTATACACCAAGAATATATCTCCCACCTCATCCGTATACACCATGAATATATCTCCCACCTCATCCATATACACCAAGAATATATCTACCACCTCATCCATATGCACCAAGAATATATCTACCACCTCATCCATATACACCAAGAATATATCTCCCACCTCATCCGTATACACCATGAATATATCTCCCACCTCATCCATATACACCAAGAATATATCTACCACCTCATCCATATACACCATGAATATCTCTACCATCTCATCCATATACAGCAAGAATATATCTCCCACCTCATCCATATACACCAAGAATATATCTCCCACCTCATCCATATACACAAAAAGGTACCCTCGCATCTTGATGTATTTACACTAAGAGGTTACCTTGGTTCTGTTCACTGTTGAGGAGTATAAACTTTCTGGTTGTTTAGTAAACTATTGTGGTTGGCCCCAATGACTCTCCAAAGGTTGATGGGCACCAAGTGTCAACATCAAGCCACAGACCTGAACATACGAGGTATAAACATTAGCTTTTAATTAAAAACCCTTATTATAACTATCTGGTTCAAATAGCCTAATTTAACCTGTTTAGCTGTATCGACAGCTCACTAAATTTATTATATCAATATTAAAAGTGTGAGAATTATAGCTGCACAATAACGCGAAAAGCAATCACTATTGTATTAATTTATATTATTTGTGTGAACATTTTTCTTGTTCAAGCATTTACTTATTCGCGCGTTCGTAAGTTGTAAGTGGGAATATTTTCATATTTACTTCTTTCGAAAACATGAAAAATATTAATTAATTTATATACTATAAGCTGGAGTTTGGATAAATACGGATCACTGTTAAGTAGGAGTGAAAAGGTGCTGGAAATTTCCAACAGTTATTCTCACCCCAAATACAATAGGATGTATTTCCTGTATTAGGCGTCATAATCATTTAAAACTCATTTACTAATCCTTAGTACAATGGGATTTATTTCCTGTACTAAGTGTCTTAACTAACTAACACTACTAATCCGTAGTTTAGTATCACAGAATTCATTGCATTAGGATGTGAAACGTCATATAGTTTTCCTTAGAATCGTGGCAGTATTGTGTCAGCCAGCCACAAGGAATAACTTTCCACATATCTGTAAACCCAACAGAGTTCAACCATTTACTTTCCTTTATTAATTAATGAAAAGCATTTATGCTTGGGCTCCCTACTGGGAGTTTTTGCGCATGCGCGTCCTCCAAGGGGAAAGGATCGCGATCCTTTCTGACCTGAGAGTCCTGAGAAGAGAGAGTCTCTCCTGAGAACTCAGGACTCAGGTCTTTCTCTCCTGAGAGTCAGGGGAGAGAGACCTGAGAGTCCTCAAGACTCTCGCCACATTAGATCCACTGGCAGTACGGTGTTCCGAAGCTGTCCTTCTATATCAGACAATCCTACAAGCATCGGTACATCCTTGGGCTTCAGATTGAAGACCCAACTTTCCAGTATCAGCAGGCATTATTCCCTCTTGTATTATTATTGTGAGCTCATAGATAATATTCATGTAGGTGCCCTGTCGTGATGCTGCACGCCAAAAATAAACCCCATGTAAGTGCTGTTTCCTCCCCTCCAATTATTTTCATATTGCATTTATGTGTGTAAATATTAATCTGGAGTGGAAATTATGGAAGTTAATTATTGCAGCACGGATTAACACAACTGAGGAGGCGTGTGAATGTTCATATGGTCACGTGTTCCAAGGGTCACTATCTCAGAGCTGATTCCAGACTGTTGTAGAGATTAGACTCCAACTACGTTCCTCTGTCACAGCTGAGATTAAATTAGTTCTTATTGTAGATAGTTCTCTCTCAGTTGTGAGAGTCAATACAAACTATATTGCATATTGATTACATATTTAATCTTTAGCGTGCAGTGGTATTTTTGCACTACAATTTACTAATCAATATAATCTGTGTGTGTGTGCATATTATCATCATTATCATGTATACAATTATTATATATGCATCATGTAGACTAACCTCATAGAAGACCCCCAAAATGTGTCATGGGAGTCTGGTTCTAGAATGTATAGAATATACAGTTCATGGCATAAAAGAATAATACAATTTATTGCATTTATTCATAGAGATCCATAAGCCACTGGTTCTCTTATTTAGAATAGAATTCTGGTCCTTCGAGCAATCTTAGAATTAATTATTATTTTGCATTCATAGAATTATACATTTTATTAGCATTAAACTAGAGCCAGATTTCCCCAAAAAAGGCATTAACTTGTTAATACTGTATTTTGTTAAATATTGAAACAGCATGATTTTGTAACATCAAATGTATCTTGATCTGGCCCGACCTCATCTAACCTAACCTAACATTACCTAACCTAACTTAACCTGACCTGACCTAACCTAATCTAACCTAACATTACCTAACCTAACTTAACCTGATCCAACCTAACCTAACCTAAACTAACCTAACCTAATCTGTCATATATCTTATCTAGTATTTTGTGTAGAGAGAAACATTATACAAACAACTCGTTACTCCCGCCGTTATGTCAGCTGTCAACTGGCAGACCGCAGGTCGCCATTATTCCTGCGCCCAGCAAAGTAGTGCCTTCATATATTTTGTGATCATGGATAACTTGTAGAATAAATATTAATCTTTTTGTTAATGAGAAGTGGACACCTTTATATTTACTACAAGTAAAGTCTTGTTAAATGGGATATTCGCGACTTCTTCAGTGTTGATTGGACATCTGGTTTTGAGGTGCGAACGTCACAGGACGTCACAGGACGTCACAGAACGTCACAGAACGTACTCAATAAACTAGACCAGAACATGGCGGAACACAGAGTATGCATGTACAGTTGGCCAGAGGCTCCCGAGTCGAGCGGTTTTCACTACGCCAGACAATCAGGTAAGCCACAATTCTCACTAATTTACATCCTATAGACTTTGGAACAACATGGAGCACTTATATTGAGTTCAAATTTCATGATATTTCTATGTGTTCTTAATGATCATACCTGAATAGATTAACAATAAAATTATGTGTTTGTTAGGCTAAGGTGTCTATGTTACCCACGTTATCTCACTTTACTTATCTATGTTAGATAAGAAGTCATATTGTGAAGATTTTTTCCTATACTATTATTTGTGTGTTTTGCACCTTAACTAAAGTTACAGGAGTGTGGTGTAGGAGCCCACCAAGTGAATATTATTTTGTCTTTGTAAATATATTTTAACTGTATATAGCGGCTGTTTCTCCGTTCCTTCCAGTCTTTCACTTTCCTCTCTCTCCTGTTCTCTCTCTCTCCGTCCCTCTCTATCTCACTCCCTTCTCAGGGTTCTCTCTCCCACTATGGTTAACAGGGTACGGATAATCTAAGCTACATATTAGCTTTCTTAGAGTCGTTAGTTGTTTCAGTAGCGGCCACTCCTACTTAAAGTAGCCAAGGGGAATTGGCCCCCAACCACGCTACCACACTCGTCATCCAATTACAAATCACCGTGCAATGTTATGTGAGACTAGCCCCAAGCATCGGCCTCCATTCTTGGACAAACACAAAGACCTGCAGTGAAATAGACAGACAAATGGGCAGATAGAAGCAGAGAGAGACAGACGAACAGAAATTCCATTTAATAAAGTTAATAACTATAATTCCTCAGCCCTCACATGAAGCCCATTAGTTAACAATGTTAACCTCTCCGGGGCCAACGGCCGGGACTCCATTATATGAAGTAAAGTATTGAACGGGAACAATAACAATTGAGCGTTATCAATTGTGGGTGTAGAGTGGACCAGCCTCGTTACTTAGTGGTTGGTGGTGACACCGAGTGTTATATAATACTCTCCACAACCATGTTACTGGCAGCAGTGTTACAACAACACCTGCCTATATATCAGTAACGCTACGGTGGCCCTGGCCACCCTTCTCACATGCAGTAAATGGTTTACTATTTCTAGTAATAAATAATAATTACAAAACACGACATGGAAGGAAAGTGAGGCCGTTTTGGTCCATCGTGGACCATATTAGACCTGAAGAGGAACATACCTCATACCCATGTGGTCATACTGAGACCATATTGATTAGTCTCAGTGAACATCCGCCTGGCATCCTGGCGTGCAGAATGCAGTACGTTGAACATATTGCATATTGCTCCTTCAGTCTCCTCCTCCTCCTTACTTGGGCTGGACGGTAGAGTGACGGCCTCGCTTCATGCAGGTCGGCGTTCAATCCCCGACCATCCAAGTGGTTGGGCACTTGGCATGTCCCCACCAGGAGGGCATACTACGTCTGGGACAATGAAATTGGGACTATGACTTTGTCGGATGAGTACAATTGCTTAGGAATACTTATCGGAGCCGGAGGCGGACGCCTATCCTATGGTTCCCTCTTTGAGGACGGCCTGACTAACATCACCCAGGCCCCCTCAAACCCTAACAGAGGTTATACTTACTCAAACACCACCTAATCCCCAAGAAGAACCACCGGCTTGTCCTCGGACGCGTGTTTAAGACGGAATTAGCGAGGTTAGACAAGCGGTTGCGGCGCGCCATTCGTGGCTGGCTGCGACTGCCTCACGATACCCCTAATGCCTTCTTTCATGCCGACGTGAAGGACGGTGGACTAGGAATTCCCGACTTTGATACAACAATCCGCCTACATAAGAACAAGCGGCACGGGGCGTTGGTTAGAGTCGGAAGGTCCAGTGGTAGTGGCAGCGGGTCTCCTACCCGCATTCCAAGCGCAAATGCGTCGATGGGTAGATCCGACCACGGCCGCCGGAACCCCTTCTAACGGAACGACTGAGAGCTCTAGAAGTTGGAAAGCAAAACTGTACAGCATTGTTGACGGTGCCGGCCTTGCGTCTACTTGTGAGGTTCCTTCCTGCCACAAGTGGGTCTCATCTGGTACCCGTCTGCTAAGTGGAGAAGATTCTGCTCGTGCCATCCAGATTAGGGCAAACGCTGTAGCCACTCCGTCTAGAGCAGCTAGACGGAGTGGCTGCTGCTTCTGGTCTTTGCGATGCTTGTCAGAGACCAGGGACCCTGGACCACAAATCCCAGGCATGCTATAAGACGCATGGGGCTCGGCTGAAACGTCATGATATCACTTGGTTCGTAGCCGGCCGCCTGCGGCAGAGAGGTTTCGAGGTGGAACGTGAGGTTCGTATACCGGATGGCGGGACCTTCTGCAAGCCCGACATCATCGCTTGCAAAGGTCAAGGCCTTCATATTAGACAGCCAGGTCCCTGCTGATAACTTCCCACTCACCCGTCTACAGCAGAGCAAGTGCGACAAGTACGGCACCCCAGAGATCCTTCAAAAGGTGAGGGAATATTCCGGTAAGCACACAGCATCCACCTCTTCGATAACCCTTAATTGGAGAGGAGGATGGTGCAAGGAGAGTGCGCGTGGTCTACAGGATATGGGACTCACGAAGAGCGATCTTGAGATTTGCACTGTGAAAACCTTAACCTGGACATATTCCATCTACAGAATATGGTACAAGACCAAATCAAGGGGCAGACCACCTTAGTCCCAGAATCACCGTGTAATGGGTGCATAAGGGTTAATATAGTCTTGTTTAGGTGAACCGCAGCCAGGATAGCTGACAGCTAACTATCTAAGCAGAGTCGTCATCTGGAGTACCACTTCACCGAATGGTTCCTCACAGGAGGGTGGATGACCTGGCCGGAGCCCACGAGTGGGTAAGGCGGCGGCCGGAGGGACCCCCATGCGCATACATGACTACCCTCCCGCTCCGGGGCCTTGTTAGGAGCTTCTGCTTTGAATTGTTTTCCATGTATGTTGCTGTCAAGTCACCAATCCTGCCGCTTAGGCAGCTTGTTGTTTTGCCCTCAGCTTTAGTTCTTTTTTAATGATATACTGTGCACCTCTCCCTTTGTGTGCTGTGTCCCATATAAGAAAAACAGAACACAAAATAATTTTCCATTTTTACATATTATTATCATCTTAACTCTTGTGGGTTGATGTGACCATCCACCATTTTTTTTTAGATATGTTAGTTTGTGTTGATAGGGAATTAGATATGCTTAGGGGTGCCTTCTCGCCATGCCCAGTGGCTGAGGGGATTGGTGCCCTGAAGCTATATAAAAAAAATACCCTATACTCCTCCGAAGTGTCAAGGGGAGTTAGGGGACAAATAGTTATATAATCCCCCAAACAATATGAAATTTACTTTGTTAAAGTAATTTTTTCCCAACAGTGCCAAAGCAACTTGTGCAGCTGTTTTAAGACTTATCAGACCACCCGGCATCTCCCAGACATGTAAACAATAATATTATTTGTTGATAATATATCTCTCATAGAGATATATTATCTCTCAAACTGCACAAGTTCCCTCCTACATCCTTATAAACCTCAGCTGAATAAGAGACTGTAGTGCCAGAGGTCAGCATCTTGACACTCAGGGAGTGCCAGGGAGCCGGGCAGCGTCCAGCCTGTGTGAATCATTCAGCGTCACGCTGTAAACACTTGTGCTGGGAAAAGTTACTTAAGGCGGCCGCTCACAGGATATATGCAATTTCCTGCAAAAGTTTCACCTTGCCGCAGTTGTCTCGCAAATTTCATGTCGTTTTAAGATATAAAATTACAGATTTATTTACTGCTACAAGACCGTGTGGAGGAAACTGTGTTCAGGAGACACATTAGTGGGGAGATTAGTCTCATATTTGATGGGAGACATTTGTGTGTGCAAGTTTATTCCTATGTGAGGTCAGTCGTGTGGAAGACCATTCGTGTGCAAGTTCATTCGTTTGTACGATTATTCGTATCAATGGTCATTCGTTTGCAGAAGTAATTTGCAGAAATTACTTAAGATTAAATTCACAAAATACACCGAGCACTTGTGTGTGTGTGTGTACTCACCTAATTGTTCTTGCGGGGGTTGAGCTTTGGCTCTTTGGCCCTGCCTCTTACCTGTCAATCAACTGGTGTACAGATTCCTGAGCCTACTGGGCTCTATCATATCTACATTTAAAATTGTGTATGGAGTCAGCATCCACCACATCACTGCCTAATGCATTCCACCTGTTAACTACTCTGACACTGAAAAAGTTCTTCCTAACGTCTCTGTGGCTCATTTGGGTACTTAGCCTCCACCTGTGTCCCCTTATTCGCGTACCACCAGTGCTAAACAGTTTATCTTTATCTACCCAGCCAATTCCTCTGCGAGTTTTGTAGGTAGTGATCATATCTGCCCCTTATTCTTCTGCCTTCCAGTGTCGTGAGGTGCATTTCCCGCAGCCTTTCCTCGTAACTCATGCCTCTTAGTTCTGGGACTAGCCTAGTGTCATACCTCTGAAGTTTTTCCAGCTTCGTCTTGTGCTTGACAAGGTATGGGCTCCATGCTGGGGCCGCATACTCCAGGATTGGTCTTACATATGCGGTATACAAGGTTCTGAATGATTCCTTACACAGGTTCCTGAAGGCTGTTCTGATGTTAGCCAGCCTCGCGTATGCCGCAGATGTAATTTATTTTAAGTGGGCTTCAGGAGACAGGTTTGGTATGATATCAACTAGATCTTTCTCTCTGTCCGTTTCATGAAGTACTTCATCTCCCATACGGTATCCTGTGTCTGGCCTCCGGTGTCCACCGCCTTGTTTCATGACTTTGCATTTACTCGGGTTGAACTTTAGTAGCCTTTTGTTGTATTATTCCTTCAGTGTGTCAAGGTCATCTTGTAGCCTCCTACTATTTTCCTCTGTTTTAATCCTCCTCATATTTTTTGCATCATCAGCAAGCATTGAGCGGAACGATTCTATACCTTCTGGGAGGTTATTTACATGTATCAGAAACAGTATAGGTCCAAGGACTGACCCCTGCAGGACTCCACTGGTGACGTTTCGCCACTCTGAGACCTCACCCCTCACAGTGACTCGCTGTCTTCTGTTGCTTAGGTACTCCCTTATCCAATGGAATACCTTCTCTTTCACCCCTGCCAGCATCTCCAGCTTATTCACTAGCCTCTTGTTTGGTACTGTCAAAGGCTCTCTCTTTCTCCTATAGCCGCCTCTGATTCTCTGTTCTTTAACTTGTGTGTGTGGGGTCACGTTCACCCTTTTAGGCTCTTGTAATTCAGGAATAAAGGGTGACAACACTGCTCTTCCCTTCTACTCTACAGCTCGTTTTCCTGTCACTATTTCTCGGCCTCTTCTCTTTGATGCCAGTAAAACTTTGAGCTTAAAACCCGTGAGGCAACGAAAAGCGTGTCTCCCCCTTGACCCTTTCCACACGACTGAGCCCCCAGCCAATCGTAGACTCACAGCTTTTGCCACGTCACACTCCTGCCCCTCTCCTATTGGCTATTTGTGACATCAATTTCTGTCTTCCACTGTTGCCATCTTACATGTAAATCAAGATGTTGCTGTATACCAAACTATGCCTCAAACTAGGCTGCCTCTCCTAAACCCAACATTTACTCTACACTGTAAACTCTCCTATACCTCCAGGGTCAGATAATAGTATGCCACGTACGAGGAATAACTCTCATATCTGCAAATGATGAATGTTTAAGGTGACCGTGTTTCATAACACTGTGTACACCTCTCCTCTACTGTGGTGTGCCTGTGTACAGTACCAGTACACAACATGACAGGTACCTCACAGTACCACTACACAACATGACAGGTACCTCACAGTACCACTACACAACATGACAGGTACCTCACAGTACCACTACACAACATGACAGGTACCTCACAGTACCACTACACAACATGACAGGTACCTCACACTACCACTACACAACATGAAAGGTACCTCACAGTACCACTACACAACATGACAGGTACCTCAAAGTACCACTACACAACATGACAGGTACCTCACAGTACCACTACACAACATGACAGGTACCTCACAGTACCACTACACAACATGACAGGTACCTCACAGTAACACTACACAACATGACAGGTACCTCAAAGTACCACTACACAATATGACAGGTACCTCAAAGTACCACTACACAACATGACAGGTACTACACAGTACCACTACACAACATGACAGGTACCTCACAGTGCCACTACACAACATGACAGGTACCTCACAGTACCACTACACAACATGACAGGTACCTCACAGTACCACTACACAGCATGACAGGTACCTCACAGTACCACTACACAACATGACAGGTACCTCAAAGTACCAATACACAACATGACAGGTACCTCAAAGTACCAATACACAACGTGACAGGTACCTCACTGTACCACTACACAACATGCCAGGTACCTCACAGTACCACTACACAACATGACAGGTACCTCACAGTACCACTACACAACATGACAGGTACCTCACAGTACCTCACAGTACCACTACACAACATGACAGGTACCACAGAGTACCACTACACAACATGACAGGTACCACACAGTACCACTACACAATATGACAGGTACCTCACAGTACTTCTACACAACATGCCAGGTACCTCACAGTACCACTACACAACATGACAGGTACCTCACAGTACAACTACACAACATGACAAGTACCTCACAGTACCACTACACAACATGACAGGTACCTCAAAGTACCAATACACAACGTGACAGGTACCTCAAAGTACCAATACACAACGTGACAGGTACCTCACTGTACCACTACACAACATGCCAGGTACCTCAAAGTACCACTACACAACATGACAGGTACCTCACAGTACCACTACACAACATGACAGGTACCTCACAGTACCACTACACAACATGACAGGTACCTCACAGTACCTCACAGTACCACTACACAACATGACAGGTACCACACAGTACCACTACACAACATGACAGGTACCACACAGTACCACTACACAATATGACAGGTACCTCACAGTACTTCTACACAACATGCCAGGTACCTCACAGTACCACTACAAAACATGACAGGTACCTCACAGTACCACTACACAACATGACAGGTACCTCACAATAACACTACACAACATGACAGGTACCTCACAGTACCACTACGCAACATGAAAGGTACCTCACAGTACCTCACAGTACCACTACTCAACATGACAGGTACCTCACAGTACCACTACACAACATGACAGGTATCTCACTGTACCACTACACAACATGACAGGTACCTCACAGTACCACTACACAACATGACAGGTACCTCACAGTACCACTACACAACATGACAGGTACCTCACAGTACCACTACACAACAAGACAGGTACCTCAAAGTACCACTACACAACATGACAGGTACCTCACAGTACCACTACACAACATGACAGGTACCTCACAGTACCACTACTCAACATGACAGGTACCTCACAGTACCACTACACAACATGACAGGTACCTCACAGTACCACTACGCAACATGACAGGTACCTCACAGTACCACTACACAACATGACAGGTACCACCCACAGTACCACTACAGAACATGACAGGTACCACACAGTACCACTACACAACATGACAGGTACCTCACAGTACCACTACACAACATGACAGGTACCACCCACAGTAAAACTACAGAACATGACAGGTACCACACAGTACCACTACACAACATGACAGGTACCTCACAGTACCTCACAGTACCACTACACAACATGACAGGTACCACACAGTACTACTACACAACATGAGAGGTACCACAGTACCATTACACAACATGACAGGTACCACACAGTACCACTACACAACATGACAGGTACCTCACAGTACCAGTACACAACATGACTGGTACCTCACAGTACCACACAATACCACTACACAACATGACAGTACCTCACAGTACCACTACACAACATGACAGGTACCTCACAGTACCACTACACAACATGACAGGTACCTCACAGTACCACTACACAACATGACAGGTACCTCACAGTACCACTACACAACATGCCAGGTACCTCACAGTACCACTACACAACATGTCAGGTACCACACAGTACCACTACTCAACATGACAGGTACCTCACAGTACCACTGCACAACATGACAGGTACCTCACTGTACCACTACACAACATGACAGGTACCACACAGTACCACTACTCAACATGACAGGTACCTCACTTTACCACTACACAACATGACAGGTACCTCACTGTACCACTACACAACATGACAGGTACCTCACAGTACCACTACACAACATGACAGGTACCACACAGTACCACTACTCAACATGACAGGTACCTCACTTTACCACTACACAACATGACAGGTACCTCACAGTACCACTACACAACATGACAGGTACCTCACAGTACCACTACACAACATGACAGGTACCTCACAGTACCACTACACAACATGACAGGTACCTCACAGTGCCACTACTCAACATGACAGGTACCTCACAGTACCACTACACAACATGACAGGTACCTCACTGTACCACTACACAACATGACAGGTACCTCACTGTACCACTACACAACATGACAGGTACCTCACTGTACCACTACACAACATGACAGGTACCTCACAGTACCACTACACAGCATGACAGGTACCTCACAGTACAACTACACAACATGACAGGTACCTCACAGTACCACTACACAACATGACAGGTACCTCACTGTACCACTACACAACATGACAGGTACCTCACTGTACCACTACACAACATGACAGGTACCTCACAGTACCACTACTCAACATGACAGGTACCTCACAGTACCACTACATAACATGACAGGTACCTCACTGTACCACTACACAACATGACAGGTACCTCACTGTACCACTACACAACATGACAGGTACCTCACAGTACCACTACACAGCATGACAGGTGCCTCACAGTACAACTACACAACATGACAGGTACCTCACAGTACCACTACACAACATGACAGGTACATCAAAGTACCAATACACAAAGTGACAGGTACCTCAAAGTACCAATACACAACGTGACAGGTACCTCAAAGTACCAATACACAAAGTGACAGGTACCTCACTGTACCACTACACAACATGCCAGGTACCTCACAGTACCACTACACAACATGACAGGTACCTCACAGTACCACTACACAACATGACAGGTACCTCACAGTACCACTACACAACATGACAGGTACCTCACAGTACCTCACAGTACCACTACACAACATGACAGGTACCACACAGTACCACTACACAACATGACAGGTACCTCACAGTACCACTACACAACATGACAGGTACCTCACAGTACCTCACAGTACCACTACACAACATGACAGGTACCACACAGTACCACTACAAAACATGACAGGTACCTCACAGTACCTCACAATACCACTACACAACATGACAGGTACCACACAGTACCACTACACAACATGACAGGTACCTCACAGTACTTCTACACAACATGCCAGGTACCTCACAGTACCACTACACAACATGACAGGTACCTCACAGTACCACTACACAACATGACAGGTACCTCACAGTACCACTACACAACATGACAGGTACCTCACAGTACCTCACAGTACCACTACTCAACATGACAGGTACCTCACAGTACCACTACACATCATGACAGGTACCTCACAGTACCACTACACAACATGACAGGTACCTCACAGTTCCACTACACAACGTGACAGGTACCTCACTGTACCTCTACACAACATGCCAGGTACCTCACAGTACCACTACACAACATGACAGGTGCCTCAGTGTACCACTACACAACATGCCAGGTACCTCACAGTACCACTACACAACATGACAGGTACCTCACTGTACCACTACACAACATGACAGGTACCTCACAGTAACACTACACAACATGACAGGTACCTCACAGTACAACACAACATGACAGGTACCTCACAGTACCACTACTCAACATGACAGGTACCTCACAGTACTACACAACAAGACAGGTACCTCACAGTACCACTACTCAACATGACAGGTACCTCACAGTACCACTACACAACATGACAGGTACCTCACAGTACTACACAACAAGACAGGTACCTCACAGTACCACTACTCAACATGACAGGTACCTCACAGTACCACTACACAACATGACAGGTACCTCACAGTACCACTACACAACGGGACCGGTACCTCACTGTACCACTACACAACATGCCAGGTACCTCACAGTACCAGTACACAACATGACAGGTACCTCACTGTACCACTACACAACATGCCAAGTACCTCACAGTACCACTACACAACATGACAGGTACCTCACAGTACTTCTACACAACATGCCAGGTACCTCACAGTACCACGACACAACATGACAGGTACCTCACAGTACCACTACACAACATGACAGGTACCTCACAGTACCTCACAGTACCACTACTCAACATGAAAGGTACCTCACAGTACCACTACACATCATGACAGGTACCTCACAGTACCACTACACAACATGACAGGTACCTCACAGTACCACTACACAACATGCCAGGAACCTTACAGTACCACTACACAACATGACAGGTACCTCACAGTACCACTACACAACATGACAGGTACCTCACAGTAC
This sequence comes from Procambarus clarkii, assembly GCF_040958095.1. Taxonomy (NCBI): domain Eukaryota; kingdom Metazoa; phylum Arthropoda; class Malacostraca; order Decapoda; family Cambaridae; genus Procambarus; species Procambarus clarkii. The sequence continues at coordinate 45,694,013 of NC_091152.1, read as the reverse complement.
CACTACACAACATGAGAGGTACCTCACAGTACCACTACACAACATGACAGGTACCTTACAGTACCACTACACAACATGACAGGTACCTCACAGTACCACTACACAACATGACAGGTACCTCACAGTACCACTACACAACATGACAGGTACCTCACAGTACCACACAATACCACTACACAACATGACAATACCTCACAGTACCACTACACAACATGACAGGTACCTTACAGTACCACTACACAACATGACAGGTACCTCACAGTACCACAACACAACATGACAGGTACCTCACAGTACCACTACACAACATGACAGGTACCTCACAGTACAACACAACAAGACAGGTACCTCACAGTACCACTACTCAACATGACAGGTACCTCACAGTACTACACAACAAGACAGGTTCCTCACAGTACCACTACTCAACATGACAGGTACCTCACAGTACCACTACACAACATGACAGGTACCTCACAGTACCACTACACAACGTGACCGGTACCTGACTGTACCACTACACAACATGCCAGGTACCTCACAGTACCACTACACAACATGACAGGTACCTCACTGTACCACTACACAACATGACAGGTACCTCACAGTACCAGTAGACAACATGACAGGTACCTCACAGTGCCACTACACAACATGACAGGTACCTAACAGTACCTCACAGTACCACTACACAACATGACAGGCACCTCACAGTACCTCACAGTACCACTACGCAACATGACAGGTACCTCACAGTACCACTACACAACATGAGAGGTACTACACAGTACCACTACACAACATGACAGGTACCTCACAGTACCACTACACAACAAGACAGGTACCTCACAGTACCACTACACAACAAGACAGGTACCTCACAGTACCACTACACAACATGACAGGTACCTCAAAGTACCACTACACAACATGACAGGTAGCTCACAGTACCACTACACAACATGACAGGTACCTCACAGTACCACTACACAACATGACAGGTACCTCACAGTACCACTACACAACATGACAGGTACCTCACAGTACCACTACACAACATGACAGGTACCACACAGTACCACTACAAAACATGACAGGTACCTCACAGTATCACTACAGAACATGACAGGTACCTCACAGTACCACTACACAACATGACAGATACCTCACAGTACCACTATACAACATGACAGGTACCTCACAGTACCACTATACAACATGACAGGTACCTCACAGTACCACTATACAACATGACAGGTACCTCACAGTACCACTACACAACATGACAAGTACCTCACAGTACCACTACCCAACATGACAGGTACCACACAGTACCACTACACAACATGACAGGTACCACACAGTACCACTACACAACATGACAGGTACCTCACAGTACCACTACACAACATGACAGGTACCTTACAGTACCACTACCCAACATGACAAGTACCTCACAATACCACTACCCAACATGACAGGTACCTCGCAGTACCACTAAACAACATGACAGGTACCTCACAGTACCACTACCCAACATGACAGGTACCTCACAGTACCACTTCACAACATGACAGGTACCTTACAGTACCACTACACAACATGACAGATACCTCACAGTACCACTACCCAACATGACACGTACCTCACAGTACCACTACACAACATGACAGGTACCTCACAGTACCTCACAGTACCACTACACAACATGACAGGTACCTCACAGTACCTCACAGTACCACTACACAACATGACAGGTACCTCACAGAACCACTACACAACATGACAGGTACCTCACAGAACCACTACACATCATGACAGGTACCTCGCAGTACCAGTATACAACATGACAGGTACCTCACAGTACCACTACGCAACATGACAGGTACCTCACAGTACCACTACGCAACATGACAGGTACCTCACAGTACCACTACACAACATGACAGGTACTACACAGTACCACTACACAACATGACAGGTACCTCACAGTACCACTACACAACAAGACAGGTACCTCACAGTACCACTACACAACAAGACAGGTACCTCACAGTACCACTACACAACATGACAGGTACCTCACAGTACCACTACACAACATGACAGGTACCTCACAGTACCACTACACAACATGACAGGTACCTCACAGTACCACTATACAACATGACAGGTTCCTTACAGTACCACTATACAACATGACAGGTACCTCACAGTACCACTATACAACATGACAGGTACCTCACAGTACCACTACACAACATGACAGGTACCACACAGTACCACTACACAACATGACAGGTACCTCACAGTACCACAACACAACATGACAGGTACCTTACAGTACCACTACCCAACATGACAAGTACCTCACAGTACCACTACCCAACATGACAAGTACCTCACAGTACCACTACCCAACATGACAGGTACCACACAGGACCACTACACAACATGACAGGTACCACACAGTACCACTACACAACATGACAGGTACCTCACAGTACCACTACACAACATGACAGGTACATCAAAGTACCAATACACAAAGTGACAGGTACCTCAAAGTACCAATACACAACGTGACAGGTACCTCAAAGTACCAATACACAAAGTGACAGGTACCTCACTGTACCACTACACAACATGCCAGGTACCTCACAGTACCTCACAGTACCACTACACAACATGACAGGTACCACACAGTACCACTACACAACATGACAGGTACCTCACAGTACCACTACACAACATGACAGGTACCTCACAGTACCTCACAGTACCACTACACAACATGACAGGTACCACACAGTACCACTACAAAACATGACAGGTACCTCACAGTACCTCACAATACCACTACACAACATGACAGGTATCACACAGTACCACTACACAACATGACAGGTACCTCACAGTACTTCTACACAACATGCCAGGTACCTCACAGTACCACTACACAACATGACAGGTACCTCACAGTACCACTACACAACATGACAGGTACCTCACAGTACCACTACACAACATGACAGGTACCTCACAGTACCTCACAGTACCACTACTCAACATGACAGGTACCTCACAGTACCACTACACAACAAGACAGGTACCTCACAGTACCACTACACAACATGACAGGTACCTCAAAGTACCACTACACAACATGACAGGTAGCTCACAGTACCACTACACAACATGACAGGTACCTCACAGTACCACTACACAACATGACAGGTACCTCACAGTACCACTACACAACATGACAGGTACCTCACAGTACCACTACACAACATGACAGGTACCACACAGTACCACTACAAAACATGACAGGTACCTCACAGTATCACTACAGAACATGACAGGTACCTCACAGTACCACTACACAACATGACAGGTACCTCACAGTACCACTATACAACATGACAGGTACCTCACAGTACCACTATACAACATGACAGGTACCTCACAGTACCACTATACAACATGACAGGTACCTCACAGTACCACTACACAACATGACAAGTACCTCACAGTACCACTACCCAACATGACAGGTACCACACAGTACCACTACACAACATGACAGGTACCACACAGTACCACTACACAACATGACAGGTACCTCACAGTACCACTACACAACATGATAGGAACCTTACAGTACCACTACCCAACATGACAAGTACCTCACAATACCACTACCCAACATGACAGGTACCTCGCAGTACCACTAAACAACATGACAGGTACCTCACAGTACCACTACCCAACATGACAGGTACCTCACAGTACCACTTCACAACATGACAGGTACCTTACAGTACCACTACACAACATGACAGATACCTCACAGTACCACTACCCAACATGACACGTACCTCACAGTACCACTACACAACATGACAGGTACCTCACAGTACCTCACAGTACCACTACACAACATGACAGGTACCTCACAGTACCTCACAGTACCACTACACAACATGACAGGTACCTCACAGAACCACTACACAACATGACAGGTACCTCACAGAACCACTACACATCATGACAGGTACCTCGCAGTACCAGTATACAACATGACAGGTACCTCACAGTACCACTACGCAACATGACAGGTACCTCACAGTACCACTACGCAACATGACAGGTACCTCACAGTACCACTACACAACATGACAGGTACTACACAGTACCACTACACAACATGACAGGTACCTCACAGTACCACTACACAACAAGACAGGTACCTCACAGTACCACTACACAACAAGACAGGTACCTTACAGTACCACTACACAACATGACAGGTACCTCACAGTACCACTACACAACATGACAGGTACCTCACAGTACCACTACACAACATGACAGGTACCTCACAGTACCACTATACAACATGACAGGTTCCTTACAGTACCACTATACAACATGACAGGTACCTCACAGTACCACTATACAACATGACAGGTACCTCACAGTACCACTACACAACATGACAGGTACCACACAGTACCACTACACAACATGACAGGTACCTCACAGTACCACAACACAACATGACAGGTACCTTACAGTACCACTACCCAACATGACAAGTACCTCACAGTACCACTACCCAACATGACAAGTACCTCACAGTACCACTACCCAACATGACAGGTACCACACAGGACCACTACACAACATGACAGGTACCACACAGTACCACTACACAACATGACAGGTACCTCACAGTACCACTACACAACATGACAGGTACATCAAAGTACCAATACACAAAGTGACAGGTACCTCAAAGTACCAATACACAACGTGACAGGTACCTCAAAGTACCAATACACAAAGTGACAGGTACCTCACTGTACCACTACACAACATGCCAGGTACCTCACAGTACCTCACAGTACCACTACACAACATGACAGGTACCACACAGTACCACTACACAACATGACAGGTACCTCACAGTACCACTACACAACATGACAGGTACCTCACAGTACCTCACAGTACCACTACACAACATGACAGGTACCTCACAGTACCTCACAGTACCACTACACAACATGACAGGTACCACACAGTACCACTACAAAACATGATAGGTACCTCACAGTACCTCACAATACCACTACACAACATGACAGGTATCACACAGTACCACTACACAACATGACAGGTACCTCACAGTACTTCTACACAACATGCCAGGTACCTCACAGTACCACTACACAACATGACAGGTACCTCACAGTACCACTACACAACATGACAGGTACCTCACAGTACCACTACACAACATGACAGGTACCTCACAGTACCTCACAGTACCACTACTCAACATGACAGGTACCTCACAGTACCACTACACATCATGACAGGTACCTCACAGTACCACTACACAACATGACAGGTACCTCACTGTACCTCTACACAACATGCCAGGTACCTCACAGTACCACTACACAACATGACAGGTGCCTCACTGTACCACTACACAACATGCCAGGTACCTCACAGTACAACTACACAACACGACAGGTACCTCACTGTACCACTACACAACATGACAGGTACCTCACAGTAACACTACACAACATGACAGGTACCTCACAGTACAACACAACATGACAGGTACCTCACAGTACCACTACTCAACATGACAGGTACCTCACAGTACTACACAACAAGACAGGTACTTCACAGTACCACTACTCAACATGACAGGTACCTCACAGTACCACTACACAACATGACAGGTACCTCACAGTACTACACAACAAGACAGGTACCTCACAGTACCACTACTCAACATGACAGGTACCTCACAGTACCACTACACAACATGACAGGTACCTCACAGTACCACTACACAACGTGACCGGTACCACACTGTACCACTACACAACATGCCAGGTACCTCACAGTACCAGTACACAACATGACAGGTACCTCACTGTACCACTACACAACGTGCCAAGTACCTCACAGTACCACTACACAACATGACAGGTACCTCACAGTACTTCTACACAACATGCCAGGTACCTCACAGTACCACGACACAACATGACAGGTACCTCACAGTACCACTACACAACATGACAGGTACCTCACAGTACCACTTCACAACATGACAGGTACCTCACAGTACCTCACAGTACCACTACTCAACATGACAGGTACCTCACAGTACCACTACACATCATGACAGGTACCTCACAGTACCACTACACAACATGACAGGTACCTCACAGTACCACTACACAACATGCCAGGAACCTCACAGTACCACTACACAACATGACAGGTACCTCACTGTACCACTACACAACATGACAGGTACCTCACAGTACCACTACACAACATGACAGGTACCTCACAGTACCACTACACAACATGAGAGGTACCTCACAGTACCACTACACAACATGACAGGTACCTCACAGTACCACTACACAACATGAGAGGTACCTCACAGTACCACTACTCAACATGACAGGTACCTCACAGTACCACTACACATCATGACAGGTACCTCACAGTACCACTACACAACATAACAGGTACCTCACAGTACCACTACACAACATGACAGGTACCTCACAGTACCACTACACAACATGACAGGTACCTCACAGTACCACACAATACCACTACACAACATGACAATACCTCACAGTACCACTACACAACATGACAGGTACCTTACAGTACCACTACACAACATGACAGGTACCTCACAGTACCACTACACAACATGACAGGTACCTCACAGTACCTCTACACAACATGACAGGTACCTCACAGTACAACACAACATGACAGGTACCTCACAGTACCACTACTCAACATGACAGGTACCTCACAGTACTACACAACAAGACAGGTTCCTCACAGTACCACTACTCAACATGACAGGAACCTCACAGTACCACTACACAACATGACAGGTACCTCACAGTACCACTACACAACGTGACCGGTACCTCACTGTACCACTACACAACATGCCAGGTACCTCACAGTACCACTACACAACATGACAGGTACCTCACTGTACCACTACACAACATGACAGGTACCTCACAGTACCAGTAGACAACATGACAGGTACCTCACAGTGCCACTACACAACATGACAGGTACCTCACAGTACCTCACAGTTCCACTACACAACATGACAGGCACCTCACAGTACCTCACAGTACCACTACGCAACATGACAGGTACCTCACAGTACCACTACACAACATGAGAGGTACTACACAGTACCACTACACAACATGACAGGTACCTCACAGTACCACTACACAACAAGACAGGTACCTCACAGTACCACTACACAACAAGACGGGTACCTCACAGTACCACTACACAACATGACAGGTACCTCAAAGTACCACTACACAACATGACAGGTAGCTCACAGTACCACAACACAACATGACAGGTACCTCACAGTACCACTACACAACATGACAGGTACCTCACAGTACCACTACACAACATGACAGGTACCTCATAGTACCACTACACAACATGACAGGTACCACACAGTACCACTACAAAACATGACAGGTACCTCACAGTACCACTACACAACATGACAGGTACCTCACAGTACCACTACACAACATGACAGGTACCTCACAGTACCACTATACAACATGACAGGTACCTCACAGTACCACTATACAACATGACAGGTACCTCACAGTACCACTATACAACATGACAGGTACCTCACAGTACCACTACACAACATGACAAGTACCTCACAGTACCACTACCCAACATGACAGGTACCACACAGTACCACTACACAACATGACAGGTACCACACAGTACCACTACACAACATGACAGGTACCTCACAGTACCACTACACAACATGACAGGTACCTTACAGTACCACTACCCAACATGACAAGTACCTCACAGTACCACTACCCAACATGACAGGTACCTCGCAGTACCAATAAATAACATGACTGGTACCTCACAGTACCACTACCCAACATGACAGGTACCTCACAGTACCACTTCACAACATGACAGGTACCTTACAGTACCACTACACAACATGACAGATACCTCACAGTACCGCTACCCAACATGACACGTACCTCACAGTACCACTACACAACATGACAGGTACCTCACAGTACCTCACAGTACCACTACACAACATGACAGGTACCTCACAGTTCCTCACAGTACCACTACACAACATGACAGGTACCTCAAAGTACCACTACCCAACATGACAAGTACCTCACAGTACCACTGCCCAACATGACAGGTACCACACAGTACCACTACACAACATGACAGGTACCACACAGTACCACTACACAACATGACAGGTACCTCACAGTACCACTACACAACATGACAGGTACATCAAAGTACCAATACACAAAGTGACAGGTACCTCAAAGTACCAATACACAACGTGACTGGTACCTCAAAGTACCAATACACAAAGTGACAGGTACCTCACTGTACCACTACACAACATGCCAGGTACCTCACAGTACCTCACAGTACCACTACACAACATGACAGGTACCACACAGTACCACTACACAACATGACAGGTACCTCACAGTACCACTACACAACATGACAGGTACCTCACAGTACCTCACAGTACCACTACACAACATGACAGGTACCACACAGTACCACTACAAAACATGACAGGTACCTCACAGTACCTCACAATACCACTACACAACATGACAGGTACCACACAGTACCACTACACAACATGACAGGTACCTCACAGTACTTCTACACAACATGCCAGGTACCTCACAGTACCACTACACAACATGACAGGTACCTCACAGTACCACTACACAACATGACAGGTACCTCACAGTACCACTACACAACATGACAGGTACCTCACAGTACCTCACAGTACCACTACTCAACATGACAGGTACCTCACAGTACCACTACACATCATGACAGGTACCTCACAGTACCACTACACAACATGACAGGTACCTCACTGTACCTCTACACAACATGACAGGTACCTCACAGTACCACTACACAACATGACAGGTACCATACAGTACCACTACACAACATGACAGGTACCTCACAGTACCACTACCCAACATGACAAGTACCTCACAGTACCACTACACAACATGACAGGTACCTCACAGTACCACTACCCAACATGACAAGTACCTCACAGTACCACTACCCAACATGACAAGTACCTCACAGTACCACTACCCAACATGACAGGTACCTCACAGTACCACTACACAACATGACAGGTACCTTACAGTACCACTACACAACATGACAGGTACCTCACAGTACCACTACCCAACATGACAAGTACCTCACAGTACCACAACACAACATGACAGGTACCTCACAGTACCACTACTCAACATGACAGGTACCTCACAGTACTACACAACAAGACAGGTTCCTCACAGTACCACTACTCAACATGACAGGTACCTCACAGTACCACTACACAACATGACAGGTACCTCACAGTACCACTACACAACGTGACCGGTACCTCACTGTACCACTACACAACATGCCAGGTACGTCACAGTACCACTACACAACATGACAGGTACCTCACTGTACCACTACACAACATGACAGGTACCTCACAGTACCAATAGACAACATGACAGGTACCTCACAGTGCCACTACACAACATGACAGGTACCTCACAGTACCTCACAGTACCACTACACAACATGACAGGCACCTCACAGTACCTCACAGTACCACTACGCAACATGACAGGTACCTCACAGTACCACTACACAACATGAGAGGTACTACACAGTACCACTGCACAACATGACAGGTACCTCACAGTACCACTACACAACAAGACAGGTACCTCACAGTACCACTACACAACAAGACAGGTACCTCACAGTACCACTACACAACATGACAGGTACCTCAAAGTACCACTACACAACATGACAGGTAGCTCATAGTACCACTACACAACATGACAGGTACCTCACAGTACCACTATACAACATGACAGGTACCTCACAGTACCACTATACAACATGACAGGTACCTCACAGTACCACTACACAACATGACAAGTACCTCACAGTACCACTACCCAACATGAAAGGTACCACACAGTACCACTACACAACATGACAGGTACCACACAGTACCACTACACAACATGACAGGTACCTCACAGTACCACTACACAACATGACAGGTACCTTACAGTACCACTACCCAACATGACAAGTACCTCACAGTACCACTACCCAACATGACAGGTACCTCGCAGTACCAATAAACAACATGACAGGTACCTCACAGTACCACTACCCAACATGACAGGTACCTCACAGTACCACTTCACAACATGACAGATACCTTACAGTACCACTACACAACATGACAGATACCTCACAGTACCACTACCCAACATGACACGTACCTCACAGTACCACTACACAACATGACAGGTACCTCACAGTACCTCACAGTACCACTACACAACATGACAGGTACCTCACAGTACCTCACAGTACCACTACACAACATGACAGGTACCTCACAGAACCACTACACAACATGACAGGTACCTCACAGAACCACTACACATCATGACAGGTACCTCGCAGTACCAGTACACAACATGACAGGTACCTCACAGTACCACTACGCAACATGACAGGTACCTCACAGTACCACTACGCAACATGACAGGTACCTCACAGTACCACTACACAACATGACAGGTACTACACAGTACCACTACACAACATGACAGGTACCTCACAGTACCACTACACAACAAGACAGGTACCTCACAGTACCACTACACAACAAGACAGGTACCTCACAGTACCACTACACAACATGACAGGTACCTCACAGTACCACTACACAACATGACAGGTACCTCACAGTACCACTACACAACATGACAGGTACCTCACAGTACCACTACACAACATGACAGGTACCTCACAGTACCACTACACAACATGACAGGTACCTCACAGTACCACTACACAACATGACAGGTACCACACAGTACCACTACAAAACATGACAGGTACCTCACAGTACCACTACACAACATGACAGGTACCTCACAGTACCACTACACAACATGACAGGTACCTCACAGTACCACTATACAACATGACAGGTACCTTACAGTACCACCATACAACATGACAGGTACCTCACAGTACCACTATACAACATGACAGGTACCTCACAGTACCACTACACAACATGACAGGTACCACACAGTACCACTACACAACATGACAGGTACCTCACAGTACCACAACACAACATGACAGGTACCTTACAGTACCACTACCCAACATGACAAGTACCTCACAGTACCACTACCCAACATGACGAGTACCTCACAGTACCACTACCCAACATGACAGGTACCACACAGTACCACTACACAACATGACAGGTACCACACAGTACCACTACACAACATGACAGGTACCTCACAGTACCACTACAAAACATGACAGGTACCTTACAGTACCACTACCCAACATGACAAGTACCTCACAGTACCACTACCCAACATGACAAGTACATAACAGTACCACTACCCAACATGACAGGTACCTCACAGTACCACTATACAACATGACAGGTACCTCACAGTACCACTACCCAACATGACAGGTACCTCACAGTACCACTACACAACATGACAGGTACCTTACAGTACCACTACACAACATGACAGGTACCTCACAGTACCACTACCCAACATGACAGGTACCTCACAGTACCACTACCCAACATGACAAGTACCTCACAGTACCACTAAACAACATGACAAGTACCTCACAGTACCACTACCCAACATGACAAGAACCTCACAGTACCACTACCCAACATGACAGGTATCTCACAGAACCACTACACAACATGACAGGTACCTCACAGTACCACTACACAACATGACAGGTACCTCACAGTACCACTACACAACATGACAGGTACCTCACAGTACCACTATACAACATGACAGGTACCTTACAGTACCACTATACAACATGACAGGTACCTCACAGTACCACTATACAACATGACAGGTACCTCACAGTACCACTACACAACATGACAGGTACCACACAGTACCACTACACAACATGACAGGTACCTCACAGTACCACTACACAACATGACAGGTACCTTACAGTACCACTACCCAACATGACAAGTACCTCACAGTACCACTACCCAACATGACAGGTACCACACAGTACCACTACACAACATGACAGGTACCACACAGTACTACTACACAACATGACAGGTACCTCACAGTACCACTACACAACATGACAGGTACCTTACAGTACCACTACCCAACATGACAAGTACCTCACAGTACCACTACCCAACATGACAGGTACCTCACAGTACCACTATACAACATGACAGGTACCTCACAGTACCACTACCCAACATGACAGGTACCTCACAGTACCACTACACAACATGACAGGTACCTTACAGTACCACTACACAACATGACAGGTACCTCACAGTACCACTACCCAACATGACAAGTACCTCACAGTACCACTACACAACATGACAGGTACCTCACAGTACCACTACCCAACATGACAAGTACCTCACAGTACCACTACCCAACATGACAAGTACCTCACAGTACCACTACCCAACATGACAGGTACCTCACAGTACCACTACACAACATGACAGGTACCTTACAGTACCACTACACAACATGACAGGTACCTCACAGTACCACTACCCAACATGACAAGTACCTCACAGTACCACTACACAACATGACAGGTACCTCACAGTACCACTACACAACATGACAGGTACCTCACAGTACCACTACCCAACATGACAAGTACCTCACAGTACCACTACACAACATGACAGGTACCTTACAGTACCACTACCCAACATGACAAGTACCTCACAGTACCACTACCCAACATGACAGGTACCTCACAGTACCACTATACAACATGACAGGTACCTCACAGTACCACTACCCAACAAGACAGGTACCTCACAGTACCACTACACAACATGACAGGTACCTTACAGTACCACTACACAACATGACAGGTACCTCACAGTACCACTACCCAACATGACAAGTACCTCACAGTACCACTACACAACATGACAGGTACCTCACAGTACCACTACCCAACATGACAAGTACCTCACAGTACCACTACACAACATGACAAGTACCTCACAGTACCACTACCCAACATGACAAGTACCTCACAGTACCACTACCCAACATGACAGGTACCTCACAGTACCACTACACAACATGACAGGTACCTTACAGTACCACTACAGAACATGACAGGTACCTCACAGTACCACTACCCAACATGACAAGTACCTCACAGTACCACTACACAACATGACAGGTACCTCACAGTACCACTACCCAACATGACAAGTACCTCACAGAACCACTACACAACATGACAAGTACCTCACAGTACCACTACCCAACATGACAAGAACCTCACAGTACCACTACCCAACATGACAGGTACCTCACAGTACCACTACACAACATGACAGGTACCTCACAGTACCACTACACAACATGACAGGTACCTCACAGTACCACTACACAACATGACAGGTACCTCACAGTACCACTATACAACATGACAGGTACCTTACAGTACCACTATACAACATGACAGGTACTTCACAGTACCACTATACAACATGACAGGTACCTCACAGTACCACTACACAACATGACAGGTACCACACAGTACCACTACACAACATGACAGGTACCTCACAGTACCACTACACAACATGACAGGTACCTTACAGTACCACTACCCAACATGACAAGTACCTCACAGTACCACTACCCAACATGACAGGTACCACACAGTACCACTACACAACATGACAGGTACCACACAGTACCACTACACAATATGACAGGTACCTCACAGTACCACTACACAACATGACAGGTACCTTACAGTACCACTACCCAACATGACAAGTACCTCACAGTACCACTACCCAACATGACAGGTACCTCACAGTACCACTATACAACATGACAGGTACCTCACAGTACCACTACCCAACATGACAGGTACCTCACAGTACCACTACACAACATGACAGGTACCTTACAGTACCACTACACAACATGACAGATACCTCACAGTACCACTACCCAACATGGCAAGTACCTCACAGTACCACTACACAACATGACAGGTACCTCCCAGTACCACTACCCAACATGACAAGTACCTCACAGTACCACTACCCAACATGACAAGTACCTCACAGTACCACTACCCAACATGACAGGTACCTCACAGTACCACTACACAACATGACAGGTACCTTACAGTACCACTACACAACATGACAGGTACCTCACAGTACCACTACCCAACATGACAAGTACCTCACAGTACCACTACACAACATGACAGGTACCTCACAGTACCACTGTACAACATGACAGGTACCTCACAGTACCACTACCCAACATGACAAGTACCTCACAGTACCACTACACAACATGACAGGTACCTTACAGTACCACTACCCAACATGACAAGTACCTCACAGTACCACTACCCAACATGACAGGTACCTCACAGTACCACTATACAACATGACAGGTACCTCACAGTACCACTACCCAACAAGACAGGTACCTCACAGTACCACTACACAACATGACAGGTACCTTACAGTACCACTACACAACATGACAGGTACCTCACAGTACCACTACCCAACATGACAAGTACCTCACAGTACCACTACACAACATGACAGGTACCTCACAGTACCACTACCCAACATGACAAGTACCTCACAGTACCACTACACAACATGACAAGTACCTCACAGTACCACTACCCAACATGACAAGTACCTCACAGTACCACTACCCAACATGACAGGTACCTCACAGTACCACTACACAACATGACAGGTACCTTACAGTACCACTACACAACATGACAGGTACCTCACAGTACCACTACCCAACATGACAAGTACCTCACAGTACCACTACACAACATGACAGGTACCTCACAGTACCACTACCCAACATGACAAGTACCTCACAGTACCACTACACAACATGACAAGTACCTCACAGTACCACTACACAACATGACAGGTACCTCACAGTACCACTACACAACATGACAAGTACCTCACAGTACCACTACACAACATGACAAGTACCTCACAGTACCACTACACAACATGACAGGTACCTCACAGTACCACTACACAACATGACAGGTACCTCACAGTACCACTACACAACATGACAAGTACCTCACAGTACCACTACACAACATGACAGGTACCACACAGTACCACTACACAACATGACAGGTACCTCACAGTACCACTACACAACATGACAAGTACCTCACAGTACCACTACACAACATGACAGGTACCACACAGTACCACTACACAACATGACAGGTACCTCACAGTACCACTATACAACATGACAGGTACCTTACAGTACCACTATACAACATGACAGGTACCTCACAGTACCACTACACAACATGACAGGTACCTCACAGTACCACTACACAACATGACAAGTACCTCACAGTACCACTACACAACATGACAGGTACCTCACAGTACCACTACACAACATGACAGGTACCTCACAGTACCACTACACAACATGACAGGTACCTCACAGTACCACTACACAACATGACAGGTACCTCACAGTAACCCCAGTGGGAACGGAACTGTCCAAAAAAATGACAGTTTACGGCACAGTTAACAGAGTTAAAGTCCAGTATGAGAGTTTCCATTTCATAAAGCAATCTTGTGGGAGAAAAATATATGAATTGCTGTGTCAATACTTCAGAAATATCCAGAGAGACGAAGTTGTTGATACATTATTCTACAGCAGCAACCTGCCTCTGTGGTTACCAGGGAATTACTTGTTGTAGGAAGATCTACCTGCTTCTAATTCTCCCTGAGACTTGCAGTAGGTCGACCTTACTCTTACTTATACCTGCCTTACACCTTCCCTACTGTCACTTATACCTGCCTTACACCTTCCCTGCTGTCACTTATACCTGCCTTACACCTTCCCTGCTGTCACTTATACCTGCCTTACACCTTCCCTGCTGTCACTTATACCTGCCTTACACCTTCCCTACTGTCACTTATACCTGCCTTACACCTTCCCTGCTGTCACTTATACCTGCCTTACACCTTCCCTACTGTCACTTATACCTGCCTTACACCTTCCCTGCTGTCACTTATACCTGCCTTACACCTTCCATACTGTCACTTATACCTGCCTTACACCTTCCCTACTGTCACTTATACCTGCCTTACACCTTCCCTGCTGTCACTTATACCTGCCTTACACCTTCCCTACTGTCACTTATACCTGCCTTACACCTTCCCTGCTGTCACTTATACCTGCCTTACACCTTCCATACTGTCACTTATACCTGCCTTACACCTTCCCTACTGTCACTTATACCTGCCTTACACCTTCCCTGCTGTCACTTATACCTGCCTTACACCTTCCCTGCTGTCACTTATACCTGCCTTACACCTTCCCTGCTGTCACTTATACCTGCCTTACACCTTCCCTGCTGTCACTTATACCTGCCTTACACCTTCCCTGCTGTCACTTATACCTGCCTTACACCTTCCATACTGTCACTTATACCTGCCTTACACCTTCCCTGCTGTCACTTATACCTGCCTTACACCTTCCATACTGTCACTTATACCTGCCTTACACCTTCCCTACTGTCACTTATACCTGCCTTACACCTTCCCTGCTGTCACTTATACCTGCCTTACACCTTCCCTACTGTCACTTATACCTGCCTTACACCTTCCCTGCTGTCACTTATACCTGCCTTACACCTTCCATACTGTCACTTATACCTGCCTTACACCTTCCCTACTGTCACTTATACCTGCCTTACACCTTCCCTGCTGTCACTTATACCTGCCTTACACCTTCCCTACTGTCACTTATACCTGCCTTACACCTTCCCTGCTGTCACTTATACCTGCCTTACACCTTCCCTGCTGTCACTTATACCTGCCTTACACCTTCCCTACTGTCACTTATACCTGCCTTACACCTTCCCTGCTGTCACTTATACCTGCCTTACACCTTCCCTGCTGTCACTTATACCTGCCTTACACCTTCCCTGCTGTCACTTATACCTGCCTTACACCTTCCCTGCTGTCACTTATACCTGCCTTACACCTTCCCTGCTGTCACTTATACCTGCCTTACACCTTCCCTGCTGTCACTTATACCTGCCTTACACCTTCCCTGCTGTCACTTATACCTGCCTTACACCTTCCCTGCTGTCACTTATACCTGCCTTACACCTTCCCTACTGTCACTTATACCTGCCTTACACCTTCCATACTGTCACTTATACCTGCCTTACACCTTCCATACTGTCACTTATACCTGCCTTACACCTTCCCTACTGTCACTTATACCTGCCTTACACCTTCCCTACTGTCACTTATACCTGCCTTACACCTTCCCTGCTGTCACTTATACCTGCCTTACACCTTCCCTACTGTCACTTATACCTGCCTTACACCTTCCCTACTGTCACTTATACCTGCCTTACACCTTCCATACTGTCACTTATACCTGCCTTACACCTTCCCTGCTGTCACTTATACCTGCCTTACACCTTCCCTACTGTCACTTATACCTGCCTTACACCTTCCCTACTGTCACTTATACCTGCCTTACACCTTTCCTGCTGTCACTTATACCTGTCCTTGACCTTTCCTGATCTCACTTATTCCTGTGTGTCGTAGTCCTTACTCTCACATACAGTGGTCCCTCATTTTTAAGGTATATGGTATACTTTATACCAACCGGTATAAGGTATATCTACCTAATACCTGGAGGTATGAGGTCCGGCGGCTATTGTCAGCTGCCTAAGAGCATTCCTTCCTATACCTTATTATCAGATTTGGCCGACAAATTATTTTGTCGTGGAAAACAACGGACCCTTTGGTCTTCATCCTGGGTCCCGGTTACTGCTGGGGGAAAAGGGGCGCGGTGTTAGAGATCAGGGGCCGTCGCCCAAAGAACAAACACACACGAAAGACATAGACAGGCAGATAGACAGAAATACACGCGCATACACACACCAAACCTGTCTCCTGAAGCCCACATAAAAAGAGTTACGTCTGCGGCATATGCGAGGCTGGCTAACATCAAAACAGCCTTCAGGAAACTGAGTAAGCAATCATTCAGAACCTTGCATACCACATATGTACGACCAATCCTGGAGTATGCGGTCCCAGAACGGAGCTTGTACTTTGTCAAGCACAAGACGGTGGAAAAAGTTCAAAGGTATGCCACTAGACTAATCCCAGAACTAAGAGGTATGAGTTACGAGGAAAGGCTGCGGAAAATGCACCTTACGACACTGGAAGACAGAAGAGTGAGTGGAGACCTGATCACTACGTACAAAATCCCCAGGAAAATTGATAGGGTAGACAAGGATAAACTATTCAACAATGGTGGTACGCGAACAAGGAGACATAGGTGGAAACTGAGTACCCAAATTAGCCACAAAGACGTTAGAAAGAACTTTTTCAGTGTCGGAGTAGTTAACAGGTAGAATGCATTAGGCAGTGATGTGGTGGAGGCTGACTCCATACACAGTTTCAAATGTAGTTATGATAGAGCACAGTAGGCTCAGGAATCTGTACACCAGTTGATTGACAGTTGAGAGGCGGGACCAAAGAGTCAAAGCTCAACCCCCGCAACACAAATAGGTGAGTACACACACACACACACACACACACACACACACACACACACACACACACACACACACACACACACACACACACACACACACACACACACACACTCACACACACACACGCACAGAGTATGCAGGACCATCATGGAGCCCCCACCTGAAGAAACACATTAGAAAATTACAAAAGGTTAAAAAAATTGCGACGAAGCTCGTCCCGAAGTTGCATTTGAGGGAATATGAAGAGCGACTGAAGGAACTGAACCTGACGACGTTAGAGCGGGGAGATATGATAGCAGCATACAAAATACTGAGGGGGGGATTAAGAGTGGAAATAAACAGAACAAAGGGACATGGGTGGAGGCTGGAAACTCAGATGAGTCACAGAGATGTTAGTTTTCTTATAGCGTGAGAGTAGTGAGTGCCAGTCATTGGTAGACTAACTTTAAAATGAAGGTTTACTTTCCCAATTGAGTACTAAAGTTGGGATGAGGAAGAGAGCATCTTGGCCTGGTGGTGATAGTGATGATGTGATGATTTTCAGTCGTCAGTTGAAATTCTTGATGACCCAAGTGAATTATTATTACCCAGAGCACCGTGAACTGTTTCGTATATGACACTTTATATGGGGTAACCGGCGGTGCCCGGGGTCTTCCCTTATAACCATGCGCCTATCCCACACACCATTACAGCTCCCTCTCCTACCCCCCCCCCCTTAAAGACACTCTCCCCATTTCCCGGCACAAGGCTCCTACCCATCACTCGCCCCACGCCCCCTACCCATCTCCCCCGACCCTCACACCCACACTCTCCATACACACCCTTTATCACTGTCAACATTTTCACTATACACTACATCACCGTAATCAAAAGAGTGTCCTAGAATGCAAATCTCTCAACTGAACAATCAACTGGTGAACTCAGTTCTCAAGTGAGAGAACTCAATTCTCACTTCTGAGCTCAACACACTTCTGGAGGCAGAGTTTATATACTGTGACTGTTGAAGGAGGCGAGGAGGAGGCAGGTTAGTCTTCATGGGTGGTACAGGGGCCGGCCCCGACCAACCTATGACACTCCCAATACAATGTTCAGTCACCATGCAAAGTTGGGGGAAACTAGCCTCCAGCATTTCTGTCTTGGTCTCTCCCTCCCAACCTCTTATTTACACATTCCCTCTCCCTTCCTCCCATTCTCCCTCACTCCTTCCTTCCCTCACACTCATTTATCCCCTCCCTCTCATATTCCCTCCCTCCCGTTGTTCCACCCTCTATTTTCTCTCCCTTCCTCCATTCTGCTCACTCCTTCCTTCACTCAAGTTCTCTCTCTCTCTCTCTCTCTGATTCTATGTCGATAACATTTTTTTTAATACATTAGGTACATCTGCATTAATGCAGCTGCCCTAGACTACATGAAGTGGAGAACAGTGTCAAAAAAGCTAACTACGTGATGCTATAAAATCCCCATCACACAGGATGGTTAGTACGTCGATACATTTTTTTTATTAACACATTAGGTACATCTGCAGTAGTGCAGCTGCCCTAGACTATATGAAGTGGAGTACAGTGTGTCAAAAACCTAACTAGGTGATGCTAAAAAATACCCATCACACAGGATGGTTAGTAGATACAGCAGCCAAATCTGCTTAATCACTCTATGGACAATCAAACCCATATTTCGAACATGAGAAGAGGCGATGATTGTCGCAATAGGAGCCCCTCCTACTTTAGGAGGACAAGGGCTTCAACCGTATTTCCACCAGTGACACTCTCCGTACTCTCACAATTCACCCGTTGGCTGTTACCCACACACCCCACACCCTCCCTGTCTCCCACACACCCACACCCTCCCTGTCTCCCCCACACCCACACCCTCCCTGTCTCCCCCACACCCACACCCTCCCTGTCTCCCCCACACTCACACCCTCCCTGTATCCCCCACACCCACACCCTCCCTGTCTCCCACACACCCACACCCTCCCTGTTTCCCCCACACCCTCCCTGTCTCCCCCACACCCACACCCTCCCTGTTTCCCCCACATCCACACCCTCCCTGTCTCCCCCACACCCACACCCTCCCTGTCTCCCCCACACCCTCCCTGTCTCCCCCACACCCACACCCTCCCTGTCTCCCCCACACCCACACCCTCCCTGTCTCCCCCACACCCACACCCTCCCTGTCTCCCCCACACCCTCCCTGTCTCCCCCACACCCACACCCTCCCTGTCACCCCCACACCCACACCCTCTCTGTCTCCCCCACACCCTCCCTGTCTCCCCCACACCCACACCCCTCCCTGTCTCCCCCACACCCACACCCCTCCCTGTCTCCCCCACACCCACACCCCTCCCTGTCTCCCCCACACCCACACCCCTCCCTGTCTCCCCCACACCCACACCCTCCCTGTCTTCCCCACACCCACACCCTCCCTGTCTCCCCCACACCCACACCCTCCCTGTCTCCCCCACACCCACACCCTCCCTGTCTCCTCCACACCCACACCCTCCCCCGTACACCTCACAACACACCTTCCCACTCTCACCGCATCACTGTAACCATTATCACCACTCACATTCTTCATCACTGTGAAGATCTGCATATTCTCCCTTCCACTGCCCACACACACCCTTCCCATTACCCCCATCATATACACCCTATCTCATACACACCCTATGATTGTGTATGAGTGTGTCATCATCAACACAAGAGTGAATAAGGCAGCAGTGGTACTAAAAGTCCCCATCTCGCAGGATGGTTAGTCATACAGGGCCATATGTTCAGCAGTCTGCACTGGCAAATTTTGGGTACACTGTGAGGATATCTTCAAGAATACGAGAGTGAATAAAGTAATTGCAAAGCTCCAGGTACCTCATGCCAACGGGTCTGAATAGTCTAATAATTGGACATTCGGTGATGTAGTGTGAGGGATCATGCAGCAGTTCCTGCTCATAGAGTGTACACCTGCAGTGCTCAGGATTGGGAGATCCGTCACCCGTAGCCACCTGTCACAGGTAACTGAAGTAACCTGCCACAGGTAACGGTAGCCACCTGCCACAGGTAACGGTAGCCACCTGCCTCAGGTAACGGTAGCCACCTGTCACAGGTAAAGGTAGTCACCTGCCACAGGTAACGGTAGCCATCTATCACAGGTAACGGTAGCCACCTGCCACAGTTAACGGTAGCCACCTGCCACTGTTAACGGTAGCCACCTGCCACAGTTAACGGTAGCCACCTGCCACAGTTAACGGTAGCCACCTGCCACAGTTAACGGTAGCCACCTGCCACAGTTAACGGTAGCCACCTGCCACAGTTAACGGTAGCCACCTGCCACAGGTAACGGTAGCCACCTGCCACAGTTAACGGTAGCCACCTGCCACAGTTAACGTAGCCACCTGCCACAGGTAACGGTAACCCAACCTGATCCTGGCAATCACTGTGTCTCACAGTCTGGTTGACGTTTTGTGCTGCCCATAAACATATTTTTCAGATCTGAACGAATCATAGATTTTTATACTGGTGCTTTCAGGTCGTTGGGAGTCAGTAATTGCTCTCCTATCAGACCTGAGTGTTTGGCGCAATATAGTCTTGACAGCAGAGATGGGGATACCTTGGTCTAACTCAACTTCATCTTTGTTACACGCTAATTTGGTTACAATGTCTGTGTCATTATGATGGGTTATATTTATGTGTGATGGTACCCATACAAAGGAGATTCGAAACTCTTTACTCTGTGCAGTCATTAGGTCATTTATAATTGGTAGTGTGAGGTTCTTGCTGTCGATCTTCCAGAAGTTTTCAATTGCTTGCAGAGCAGACTTTGAATCACAAAATATCTTTCCTTCTCCTCTTATGTTTTTTTAATGTACTGGTTGTGGTGCCGCTAGTTCTGCTTGTGTGTAGGTCAGCCAGTTGTTTAACCTGACACTGATAATCTGTGTGCTAATATTTCTATAAAACCTACATGCTGCTGCAGTCCGTCCAGTAGAAGACTGGACTGAGCCGTCGGTGTAGGCACTCCTGAGATCTTCAATTGTCGATGGAGGAAACAATTGTTTCAAGTGTGAATTCTTTTAGAAGAGCAAGATTCCCATTGCCTTTCTGGGTGACGGGTGTGTAGGAAGACCGATGCCACCTTAAAGGTGGCATCGGGGCCGACCCAGACCGCCTTAAGAGTCGCCCCATAAAGTCATCACTCCCCGTGTCAAATAATGTAAGGTTAGCCCCAAATATAATGCCACCAACATTAACCAGGTAAAGACCCAAATATTGTATTTTAAGATATAGACTAGAGGGAAGGGGAAGAGCCAGGCTGCACCCTGGGAATATCCCCAGCTCCCCCTCTCCCTTCCCCATCTCTCACCTCTCTTCTCCGCCTCTCCCTCAACATTCCCATATCATTTATCTGTAATACTGAATTAATTTTAAATCGATTTCGGGTAAAACGAAAATCCTGGGCGTCGGCTATCCACATTTGGATAATTAGGTAGAGTGAGTCTCTCCACTACAGCAGAGGGGAGGTGGAGCGGCCATTAGTACCGAGGACCCTGCAGGCTGTGCCTCAAGCACGGCGTTCTTTTGTGTGGTGTTAGAGGTAGATGGTCCAGTATGGAGACGGGACGGAGCAGAGTTAGTAGTGGGGTCAGGGGAGACGGTAGTGGGGTCAGGGGAGACGGTAGTGGGGTCAGGAGAGACTGTAGTGGGGTCAGGGGAGACAGTAGTGGGGTCAGGAGAGACGGTAGTGGGGTCAGGAGAGACGGTACTGGGGTCAGGAGACACAGTAGTGGGGTCAGGAGAGACGGTAGTGGGGTCAAGAGAGACGGTAGTGGGGTCAGGGGAGACGGTAGTGGGGTCAGGAGAGACGGTAGTGGGGTCAGGAGAGACGGTACTGGGGTCAGGAGACACAGTAGTGGGGTCAGGAGAGACGGTAGTGGGGTCAAGAGAGACGGTAGTGGGGTCAGGGGAGACGGTAGTGGGGTCAGGAGAGACAGTAGTGGGGTCAGGAGAGACGGTACTGGGGTCAGGAGACACAGTAGTGGGGTCAGGAGAGACGGTAGTGGGGTCAAGAGAGACGGTAGTGGGGTCAGGGGAGACGGTAGTGGGGTCAGGAGAGACGGTAGTGGGGTCAGGGGAGACGGTACTGGGGTCAGGAGACACAGTAGTGGGGTCAGGAGAGACGGTAGTGGGGTCAGGTGAGACGGTAGTGGGGTCAGGGGAGACGGTACTGGGGTCAGGAGACACAGTAGTGGGGTCAGGGGAGACGGTAGTGGGGTCAGGAGAGACGGTAGTGGGGTCAGGGGAGACGGTACTGGGGTCAGGAGACACAGTAGTGGGGTCAGGAGAGACGGTAGTGGGGTCAGGTGAGACGGTAGTGGGGTCAGGGGAGACGGTACTGGGGTCAGGAGACACAGTAGTGGGGTCAGGGGAGACGGTAGTGGGGTCAGGAGAGACGGTAGTGGGGTCAGGGGAGACGGTAGTGGGGTCAGGAGACACAGTAGTGGGGTCAGGAGAGACGGTAGTGGGGTCAGGGGAGACGGTAGTGGGGTCAGGGGAGACGGTAGTGGGGTCAGGAGAGACGGTAGTGGGGTCAGGAGAGACGGTAGTGGGGTCAGGGGAGACGGTAGTGGGGTCAGGGGAGACAGTAGTGGGGTCAGGGGAGACGGTAGTGGGGTCAGGGGAGACGGTAGTGGGGTCAGGAGAGACGGTAGTGGGGTCAGGAGAGACAGTAGTGGGGTCAGGGGAGACGGTAGTGGGGTCAGGGGAGACAGTAGTGGGGTCAGGGGAGACGGTAGTGTGGTCAGGGGAGACGGTAGTGGGGTCAGGAGAGACGGTAGTGGGGCCAGGGGAGACAGTAGTGGGGTCAGGGGAGACGGTAGTAGGGTCAGGAGAGACGGTAGTGGGGTCAGGAGAGACGGTAGTGGGGTCAGGAGAGACGGTAGTGGGGTCAGGGGAGACAGTAGTGGGGTCAGGAGAGACGGTAGTGGGGTCAGGAGAGACGGTAGTGGGGTCAGGGGAGACAGTAGTGGGGTCAGGAGAGACGGTAGTGGGGTCAGGAGAGACGGTAGTGGGGTCAGGGGAGACAGTAGTGGGGTCAGGAGAGACGGTAGTGGGGTCAGGGGGGACAGTAGTGGGGTCAGGAGAGACGGTAGTGGGGTCAGGGGGGACGGTAGTGGGGTCAGCAGAGACAGTAGTGGGGTCAGGAGAGACGGTAGCATACCAACATGGGAGTGTATACGTATACCAACATGGGATTGCATACGTGTACCAACATGGGAGTGCATACGTATACCAACATGGGAGTGTATACGTATACCAACATGCGGAGTGTATACGTATACCAACATGGGGAGTGTATATACGTATACCAACATGGGGAGTGTATACGTATACCAACATGGGATTGTATACGTATACCAACATGGGAGTGTATATGTATACCAACATGGGAGTGTATATGTATACCAACATGGGAGTGCATACATATACCAACATGGGAGTATATATGTATACCAACATGGGAGTGCATACATATACCAACATGGGAGTATATATGTATACCAACATGGGATTGTATAGTATACCAACATGGGAGTGTATACGTATACCAACATGGGAGTGTATACAAATACCAACATGGGAGTGTATACGTATACCAACATGGGAGTGTATACATATACCAACATGGGAGTGCATACATATACCAACATGGGAGTGTATACGTATAGCAACATGGGAGTGTAAACGTATAGCAACATGGGAGTGTATACGTATAGCAACATTGGAGTGCATACATATACCAACATGGGAGTGTATATGTATACCAACATGGGAGTGTATACATATACCAACATGGGAGTGTATATGTATACCAACATGGGAGTGTATACATATACCAACATGGGAGTGTATACATATACCAACATGGGAGTGTATACATATACCAACATGGGAGTGTATATGTATACCAACATGGGAGTGTATACATATACCAACATAGGAGTGTATACATATACCAACATAGGAGTGTATACATATACCAACATAGGAGTGTATACATATACCAACATAGGAGTGTATACGTATACCAACATAGGAGTGTATATGTATACCAACATGGGAGTGTACATGTATACCAACATGGGAGAGTACATGTACACCAACATGGGAGTGTATACGTATACTAACATGGGAGTGTATACGTATACTAACATGGGAGTGTATACATATACCAACATGGGAGAGTACATGTACACCAACATGGGAGTGTATACGTATACTAACATGGGAGTGTATACATATACCAACATGGGAGTGTATACATATACCAACATGGGAGTGTATACATATACCAACATGGGAGTGTATACATATACCAACATGGGAGTGTATACGTATACCAACATGGGAGTGTATACGTATACCATCATGGGAGTGTATACATATACCAACATGGGAGTGTATACGTATACCAACATGGGAGTGTATACGTATACCAACATGGGAGTGTATACGTATACCAACATGGGAGTGTATACATATACCAACATGGGAGTGTATACATATACCAACATGGGAGTGTATATGTATACCAACATGGGAGTGTATACGTATACCAACATGGGAGTGTATACGTATACCAACATGGGAGTGTATACATATACAAACATGGGAGTGTATACGTATACCAACATGGACCAGCTCTGCTCAGTTTATTACATTTTTCTCTGGTAACAATGTTGTCTCTGTATATTTGGAATTGTTTTACAACTCCGCCCCGCATATTGACATTGAATATATTAACAAAAATAATATAATGAATAATTTTGCACTATATAATAATTGCACTGCCAGCACTCTTTTAATTTGTCAAAATGTCGGGTGATATATCGGTGCTCTGAGGACACGCAGCGTAAGTCGTTTAAGCGACTGTTTCACTGTAGGAGCGCACTGAAAAAGTGACATTTTATTGTGTCCATCGCTGTCATTCCGCCAGGTGGCCAGGCGCTGTGGTTTTTATTGCAGTGAAATGTGCGGTCCACAAAACTGATAGTTTTCATTGAAACTTCACCCACCAGAGGATATAATTTTTTTCTCTTTTGTATTTTTTTTCAAAACAATCAACTTGTTGTCCGAAATGTAAGCTATTTAAAGGTTAAATTTAGTGTCGTGAAAGAGTTTCTTGCATGATAAATCACCGCAACAGGGAAACGTGCTCTATATTTACAAAGAATTCCATCTTCACTACCCTTGAGAGTCGTAGAGGCTACACCGTCATCCGTATCTTCTATGAATGTTGTATCATCATTATATTTTGATGAGCACTTCAAGAGCCATTTTCCCACCACTCGTATATACATGACGGCCCAGGAGACCAATTCAGGTCAAACAGGAAGTTTGCAAGTTGAACGGTTTACAAGAAATCGACGTTTTCAGGACACTCTGGGAAAGGGGGTTTATCTATCAACTAATTTTCTGAAAATGGCTGCATTGACTCCGTCATTTGAGCAGTGAGCAGCTAAGATCACGGCGTTCTACGGAACTCTGCGCGCTCTTTAGAGCAGAGTTTTGTAGAACTTCTTCACAGCCTAATACAACACAGCCTAATACAAGAGCCTAATGCAACAGCCTAATACAACACAGCCTAATACAACACAGCCTAATACAACAGCCTAATACAACACAGCCTAATACAACACAGCCTAATACAACACAGCCTAATACAACACAGCCTAATACAACACAGCCTAATACAACACAGCCTAATACAACAGCCTAATACAACACAGCCTAATACAACACAGCCTAATACAACAGCCTAATACAACACAGCCTAATACAACACAGCCTAATACGACACAGCCTAATACAACAGCCTAATACAACACAGCCTAATACAACACAACCTAATACAACACAGCCTAATACAACACAGCCTAATACAACACAGCCTAATACAACACAGCCTAATACAACACAGCCTAATACAACAGCCTAATACAACACAGCCTAATACAACACAGCCTAATACAACACAGCCTAATACAACACAGCCTAATACAACACAGCCTAATACAACTCAGCCTAATACAATACAGCCTAATACAACTCAGCCTAGAACAACAGCCTAATACAACACAGCCTAATACAACACAGCCTAATACAACACAGCCTAATACGACACAGCCTAATACAACTCAGCCTAATACAACACAGCCTAATACAACACAGCCTAATACGACACAGCCTAATACAACACAGCCTAATACAACACAGCCTAATACAACACAGCCTAATACAACACAGCCTAATACAACACAGCCTAATACGACACAGTCTAATACAACAGCCTAATACAACACAACCTAATACAACACAGCCTAATACAACACAGCCTAATACAACAGCCTAATACAACAGCCTAATACAACACAGCCTAATACAACACAGCCTAATACAACACAGCCTAATACGACACAGCCTAATACGACACAGCCTAATACAACAGCCTAATACAACACAGCCTAATACAACACAGCCTAATACAACACAGCCTAATACAACAGCCTAATACAACACAGCCTAACACAACACAGCCTAATACGACACAGCCTAATACAACACAGCCTAACACAACACAGCCTAATACAACACAGCCTAATACGACACAGCCTAATACGACACAGCCTAATACAACAGCCTAATACAACACAGCCTAATACAACACAGCCTAATACAACACAGCCTAATACAACACAGCCTAATACAACAGCCTAATACAACACAGCCTAACACAACACAGCCTAATACAACACAGCCTAATACAACACAGCAACGTTGCCGAAGCCCCAGACCGGATGAGGCTGGAGGGTAAGGAAAGTGCAGGTAAATGATGCCAAGTGAGCCTCCAGTGACATTATTAGCCAGTGAAGAACAGTGCAGTGAGCTGTGAAGGAGGAAATGTGCAGTACTTACTGCCACACTGTCTGTGTCAGTGTGGCACAGACAGTGTACAGTGACATTCATGTTAAGGGACGAGCTAGGTAGAGCTACTAGACACCAGTGATGTGTGGAGCGTTAGCTAGGAGGAAGAGCAACATGATCTGCAACGCCACATTGTTACATAGAGGGCCTGGGAGGGTGCCAGTTGACACGCCAGTTACTTGCAGTTGTCAGGCAGTCATCCGTGTGATCCGGTCTACCTCTAGTCAGCAAGTAGACTGGATGAACCCCTGGAGCCCCGGAGTTGATCCACACTACTCATCATCTACCTATATGACGTACTCCTACGACCATATGCTCCACTACCATCTACTCGTGTGGGGACAATGACAGGTCTACCTCCCATTGTGCTCCATGTTATCCGGCCGTCCAGGATAAGGAACATTGCAGCATTTCTCTGGGCGAGATAACAGATCAACGCCATCAAGTGCTAAATAGAGAGATGCAGTCACCAGTTGCAGGTTGTGGCCGCTTGCATGCAAGAAGGACTCCGATAGTAACTTCCTGACGAACCCCAGAGTTAGTGTCCTTCATAGGAGTGATATTAGGCCATACGTATACTGAACTGTGCTAATATTATATGAATTATTTTCGTAATTGTGTTTACCTGGGCGCCTGACAGCTGAGTGGACAGCGCTTCGGATTCGTAGTCCTGACGTTCCGGGTTCGATCCCCGGTGGAGGCGGAGAAAAATGGGCGGAATGTTTCTTTCACCCTGATGTCCCTGTTACCTACCAGTAAATAGGTACCTGAGAGTTAGACAGCTACGGGCTGCTTCCTGGGGGTGGAGGCCTGGTCGAGGACCGGGCCGCTGGGACACTAAGCCCCGAAATCATCTCAAGATGTATCTGTGAAAGTATTCGAGTTTGGTGGAATTCAAAGTTGATTGTGATAGCCTAGTTACGACTCGAGATATCGGTGTGAAGTATTATATGTAATGTGAGGTTACAGTTAACATACAGAATTATTGTACTCAGCCTCACTGACTTGTGTCTCAAGTTGCTGCTCAGAATTTGGTTTAGTGACACTCAAGAGCGAGTACACTGTAGTCATGTGCACATTGCGGTTAAGTGGGCCACGAGCGCCTAGTGTCTAATTTTGTCTAGGCTGTTACACTTTCTGAATGATAAGTGTTTTCTTGTCATTATATGTCATTGATACATTATGTTTGAGTCACCTCTACTCTGGTATTTTATCACTGATGATGACCAATATTTATACAGAATCTGAATCTTGATAACTGATAAACCAGCTCGTCCTCCTAAGGTTTCCCAACATCAATAAACTGTTGTATTAAAGTTCCCTTATCCTAACCTACCTGAGGACCCAAAACAGAAAACGGGACAGTATGTCAATTTCGCGAGCCGCTGCCATTTTCTAGTACGACAATGTCCGTGTAGCAGGACCACTGAGCCCGTAATTGTGTTCAGTTATTCGCGATAACATTGTTAATGTGATATTTGGGTCTGTTTTATATGGAAATATTTTTTCTTCCTTTTCTCCCGTTTCTTTTCTACTTCTGTTTTAACATTTTAGTCTTTTGTTTTATTAAGATTATCTTGGCGGATATAGATGCAGAGTGTTCACTACTGTGTCCCATTCTTCAACCGCTCTTCTGACCATTGTAGTCGCTGCGGATTTTGCGTTTAATACAGCTGTTGTCGTTGGATGAATGTTGAGTGTGATGTGCAGGGCTTCAGTTGCTTCACATTCCAGTAAGTAATGTAATAGTGGCATTTCTGGTTTTGTTCCACAGATATGAGACTCTTTATGTATTAGGTTTATTACCTCCCAGCAGCACTTGTAGCCATGTCTGACGCTGTGTATGGCTACTGCAATGTCTCTGGATATTTTTTTGCCAGGCTTGAAAGAGTAGTACCCAATGGCTTGTTCGTACCATACCGCAGTGGCTCTGCTTTCCTGTACTTTGGCTCTGTGGCGACGTTTGATAGTTGGGAGTATTTTCTTATAGGTCGGCGTTCAATCCCCGACCGTCCAAGTGGTTGGGCACCATTCCTTCCCCCCATCCCATCCCAAATCCTTATCCTGACCCCTTCCAAGTGCTATATAGTCTTAAGGGCTTGGCGCTTTCCCCTTCCCTTCTACGATATCTCTTATCTCTTCTTGATTTGCTCCTTAATCTGTGAGAAATTGCAGGTATTTTAACCTGTTCAACAGGTAGAGCAGTGGCAGCTTTTGCTAGTGAGTCTGACTTTTCATTACCATCTTCGCCAATGTGACTTGGTATCCAATTTAGGGTGATTGACAGCCCTAGATTGTGTGCTTTCTTTCCTGCATGAAGGAATTATGGGATGAGTTGTACATTATATTTGTGCTGGCTGGATAACAATGCCTGCAGCGAAGGTTCAGAGTCGGTATGAAGGATGATATCTTGTAAATTATTCTCAGTTGCATAACTGATGGCCTCTCTCACTGCTCTCACTGTTTGCACTGTTGAACACCCACAATTCATGCTCCAGTAAGCTTCATGGTTGGTAGTGTAAACTGCTGCCGCAGCAGAACCTCTTTCTTGATCAACTGATACGTCTATGAAGATTTGAGTGGTTGTTGGTCTTGAGAGAGTTTTCATTTGTTGTTCTATAACTGCTTTGAGCCTCTGCGAGTCATATGCTGATTTTTGTATTGGTAATCCTTCAACGATTATCTTTTGACTCGATTCTTCCCATGGAGGAGGCTGCCGAAAGTGTTGATATGTGCCATCTTCTTTGTTTCTAATGGTCAGTTTCAAGTCCACTTTTTCTAGAATCTTGACCAGATTATCCGTCCATGCTCTTGTTCTATACTGAAGGTCTCTGTGAAACGATCTGCATATGCTGTCTTTGACTGACAGTCTGGCGGTGATTCCAACAAGTTTTGCTGTTATGGCTATTTATTGTTTGATCCTGTTTTCTAAGACTGGTAAGTTGGTTTCCATTCTTAGGTTCTCACGTTACTTCCACCTAGGTGCTCCCAGGATTGTTCTGAGAGCATCATTTTGTGACACTTCCATTTTCTCCCATTGGTTATCATAGGAATGTAAGAGCAGGAGCAGCATAGTCAATGAGTGACCTAACTGCTTGAACGTAGAACATATTGAGTACTGGTAGAGCTGCACCATCTCTTAAGACTTGTCAGGGAGCACAAAGATGAGTGTCTGGCTTTGCAACGTTGCCGAAGATATTCAATTTCTTGAGTGAATTTCAAATGACTCTTATGACTCCAAGGTATTAAAAAGAGGTAAGCTACTGAATTTCGTGTCCTTGAATTGCAAGACTGATGTCTTGAGTTCTAATTTTAACGGCCATTGCTTTGGTTTTATTGCGGTTTATTTTCACTGCTATGCGTTCCACTTCACTGTTAATGATGTCTAGGGAATTTTGTGCATAGTTCCTGGCGCCGTTGCAATCAATAATGACCACAAAGTCGTTTGCATAGTTAAACAGTTTGGATTTTTTGTAATTTGAGCTTCATGAATTGTTCCATGAGACAGTTGAAGAGGAAAGGGCTTAGTATTCCTCCCTGCGGAGTTCTATTTTCCAGCCTCTTTGAGGAGGATGTTTTTCCTAGGAATTTGACAGTAACTTCTCGGCTAAGCAGGCTTCCTTTGGCAAAGGCAAGAGTGTGTCCTTTGATTTCCTTGTCCACCAGGCAGCACAGTGTAGCTGGAGTATTGGCTAGCTCAAAGGCTTTTACATGGTCCAGAAAAATAAGGATTCCAGGTTTGTCATTGATTTGATCCAGGAGGGAGGTGAGGCATTCTGTGGTTCCAACACCTTTTCTGTAAGCAAACATATTTTGGTGCAGTGGATTGGCTTTCCATTCAATTTGATTAAGAGCCATTCTTTCCACAGTTTTGTCCAGACAGCTTGTTAATGATTTAATTAATGTTAATGTAATTGGTCTTGGATTTCCTGGGTCTTTAGGTTTTGGAATGGGAACTATAATTGCACTGTTCCAAGAGAGTGGTCGGGTTCTTGTGACCCATACTCTGTTGATGAGATTCAAGAAGGCTTCTTCACCCTTTTTCTCTTAGCTTGGCCAGCATGATGTAAGTGATTTTGTCTTCACCTGGAGCTGTATTTTTAGTTTTCTTTGTAGAGCTTCTGAGTTCTTTCAGATTGAAAGGTTGGTCTAGTTCGTCAGGTAAGGCTAAAGTATCGTCTATTTTTTACCATCTTGCTGCTTGAAGTCTTTGTTGGTGAGTCAGAGTTGCTTGAGGAAGTTGAGTGGAACTGGCTCTTGAAGTAAAGAGATTTGCTAATCTCTCTGCTTCTTGCTCTGGATGAACATGATGGAGCGGAGCAGGAGGCAATTTTCCTTCGACCCTGTTGATCTGCCTCCAAATGTCGCCCAAGGATGTGTGCTGATTTAGCTTGGCTCACCACTCGGACCGTTTTTCTTCTCTGATTTTTTGTTGTTTCTTCATGCACATGATCTCGGACAGCTCTAAGAAGTCCTATATTAGCTTCAGTTCTATCACTTCTGAAACTCTTTCGTGTACAATTTGGTCTGTTACGTAGTTCTTTGATCCTATCACAGTAATACCAATGTTCTTTTATTGATAGGTAGCTGTTTTCTTCTTGGGGATGGAGTGATTTGCTGCTCTATGTAGTGTATTTAATAAATCTTTTTTCCATATCTTCAGTGTCGTCAAGAGGAGTGTAGTTTTGGTGCCAAGTTTCGAGAGATTCTTGTAACGTCGTCCAATCTGCTCTGATAAAATCCCATCCGGGTTAATAACTGTTCTTGTAGCAAAGTGGTCACTAGTCAGTACATAGTCAACTGACCAATAACACAACTCATTAATACTGGTGGAGACACACGTGAGGTCCAGCTTCCCTCCACCAGTGTGGGTTGGTTCCGTCGAGTTAAGCGGACTGACTTCAGGCACTTCATCCGAAAGGTGTACAATATGTCTTCCGTTGGCCGCGGTTCTTGGTGAATCAAGTAGTAATTCACTATGAGCGTTGAAGTCACCCGAGATGACAGCAGGTGTGGTGACTACTATTTCAAAGACTACTGAGAGATCCATGTCGTGTTCTCTATGAATCCTGTATACAGTGAAGAAGGACAGCATTGTGTTCCTCATTGTGAGATTAACTCTCACAACATCGACGCCCTCGCCATAGTCAAGCAGGTCTGTGATTGCTGTGGCATTGATATGATTTCTTACCAGTATTAAAATGCCTCTGGTGCCACCTTGTGCAATTGGGCAGTGGTAACCTTGATATTCTGGAATATTGATACTTATACCAGTAAATGTTTCTTGAAGTAAAACAATATCATGTCCTTGAGAGGCTCTGCTCTAAGTGTTTGTGCTTTATTTTTGAATCCTTGAATGATCCATCATGTAATCTTGAGACTGTCGTATTGTACTTTATATTGTTGAATCCATTGAGTCAATGGTGGTTTCTAATGTGCTAATTTCACCGACAGCCTGTGCCTTCTTGACTGCCATTGTGTGCTGAAAAAATTCAATTTCGTCACCTTTTTCGATTTTGACAACATTATGAGGTAGGGCTTGTTGATGTGTGGAGGAAATAAGTTCAGTAGATTGTTTTTTAACCTCTTAACATTTCCGTCCTTGACGGAGGGTTGGTCTGTTCCAGTGTTGGGATTGCTTTGTGGAGCATCTTGCTACAGGTCTCTGTCAGGGAGACGATAATCATTGGAACAGTAGATTGTTGGCCTTAGGTCGACCAACATGCGACCTTCTGTTAGGACGACGGGTTGGATAGAGAGAGTGGGACGGAGGTGTGAGGGGCGAGGCTAGGCTAGAGGTGAGGCTAGGCTAGAGGTGAGGCTAGGCTAGAGGTGAGGCTAGGCTAGAAGTGAGGCTAGGCTAGAAGTGAGGCTAGGCTAGAAGTGAGGCTAGGCTAGAAGTGAGGCTAGGCTAGAAGTGAGGCTAGGCTATAAGTGAGGCTAGGCTAGAAGTGAGGCTAGGCTAGAGGTGAGGCTAGGCTAGAGGAGTTGCCACATGTGTCGCAAGGTAGTATACGTCCTGTAGAAGGTGTGTGAATCTACTCCAGATATATTCTGCGCCAGGAGCATATCTCCACCTGCTGGTCACCTATCCCCTGCTGGCCACCTATCCCTTGCTGGCCACCTATCCTCTGCTGGCCACCTAGTCCTTGCTGGGTACCTACCCTCTGCTGGACACACAGGTCCTTGTAGGTCACACATCGCACCGTCTGGCCACCTATCCTCTGCTCAAACCAGGTCCGCACTATCGCAGTATTTCACACATATAATCTTCCTCAAAATTACATATTCACTTGTAAAAGTAAAAATGTATTCCCTCGAACATTATATTGTAGAATGTCCCACACTGACTGGCTTCTGCCCTCCTTGGCTGAGAAATGCTGAACCCTGTTTGGGAACTTCTAAATGGGTACCATCGAACAAAAGGTCTTAGTCGACTGTTACGGCCCTACTGGGACGCAACCGGGTTCTTCTCTGATGGTATTAGAGTATGGGTATCCAGCCCCAAGTTAGTAGAGGCTTTCAAGGGGTGAGCTCCGTAATACAAGTAAAATTAAAGGGGGAGGGATACAAATATTCCAGTTTTCTGATATATTTTCCACCACCATATATATATATAAATAACAGTCGCACGCGGGGATTATTACTACACAATAATATATACAGTTGCGTCTTCCTCTGAAGACACTGGATGCTCAACGGTGCTCACTCTGGGTGTCCCTGGTTCCTTCTTCTGTGGCCCACGATGAATCCACGCTGACTACCCCGAATCTACACTGGCCACAGGCCAGCCAAATCACAGTCCCACTGGGTGCTTCGTCGTGGAGGCCTTCAACCACAATCCAGCCTGTAGCTGGCAGGTACCGATCAGCTCCGCTGTATAGGCCACTCCACGACCGATACTTAGGGTTGCGAGCCCTAGCCAGGAACCTCGTGTGACTCGCTGGTCACTCTCCTCATACAACACCCCAGTGGATGGTCTCTTCCACCAGCCAACCCCGGATAAGGCGATTCCCAACACTGCCACTCCTCAGGCAGGCTTTTACTCTCAACAGAGTTCGTCCAGGGGTGGCTCACAGCTTCTTCAAAGCAGACTGGTGAGGAGACCCTGGCTGCCTTGGGTAGGCTGCCCCAACGTCCAACACAGCAGTCCTAGGTCGACTCTGAAACCAGACACGTCATCAGTACTGGGGACACTACCTGGGACCACAAGGAAACCTCACTTACTAGCTTAGACAGAAACGTCCACCTCTTCCCTCTATAGATGGCGTTGCTGTCTAGGCGCCACCTCACCAGAGGTCAGCAGCGGCTACGTCATGAGCCGATTAAGACGGGAATCCAGCACCTATTGCCGGCATATCCTGTCACCACTAGATGGCGTCGTCCATTTGGAGGAGGTTTCAGGAGCGGACTCACAGATGGCGTTGTCGTCACTGCTCCGTGCTCCGACGCTGGGCTCGGGTCCGTAACATCGAAATGAACTTCTTTTCCACAGCTCCTAAAACGGAGGAAAGGGTCCTGAAATATATTGTTAATAGAAACGTTATCCCTACAGTAAAAAATCAGAAGATACAATTGACGATCTACTACAAAACCAAGAAAACGGCCAACCTACTCATGAGAAACTCTCCAGACACAAGGCAGAACGCTTTAAAAGAGACCAATGTCGTCTATGCCTTCAAATGCCCACTTAGGGACTGTAAGCCTCAAAGAATTCAGTACATAGGCAAGACAACAACATCTCTTTCCAGGCGATTAACGATGCATAAGCAACAGGGCTCCATTAAGGAACATATAATCTCATCCCACAACCAGACCAACACCAGAGAAGTCTTAACAAAAAACACGGAAATCATCGATAGATACAGCGATAGCAGGCGGCTTGATATCTGCGAGGCACTACACATTAAGATGTCGACACCAGCAATCAACAGCCAATTAATGCACAACTATATTCTACCCACTTCAAGACTCCGCACCAATTTAGAAGCATCAAGAAATATGGGCCAATAGACCCTTTGCAGTTACTTCCATTCTTCCCTTTATCTTACAAAATATTATACCCATTGTTTCGTGTTCTGTCTTGTGTTGAAAGTTTGTTTTCACCTCATACAAAACTGTTCTAACATATCACCTCACCCAAATGCAAGTATAAAATCGAAGCTGTTTGAACTCTGTTCAGTTATAGCTGTGTGTGTGTAAACTAAAGTCTTTGAAAATGTAATAAGTTTTACGAAACGCGTTCAAGTGTCGTGTCAGACTAGAAATAAAAATGAATTTTGGAGAATTGATTTTTCAGTAACCATCAACAGTGACAAGAAATATAAGAAACAGAAAATTCGTGTTAGAATTATTAATCTTACTTTTTCGGTCATATTTAACAATATATATATATATATATAATATATATATATATATATATATATATATATATATATATATATATATATATATATATATATATATATATATATATTAGTATATTTTGGTAGCAGTCTTTCCTGTAGACATATATTATTCAATATGACCGAAAAAGTAAGATTAATAATTCTAACACGAATTTTCTCAATCTTACGTACATTTCTTTTCACTGTTGGAGGTAAATCAAAAATCAATTCTCCAAAATTCATTTTTATTTCTCGTCTGAAGCGACACGAGCGCGTTTCGTAAAACTTATTACATTTTCAAAGACTTTAGTTTACAAATACACAACTGAATAGAACTTACGCATCTCCGATTTTATATCTACATTTGAGTGAGGTGGATGGGGTGAGGTGGCATTAATAGGGTATTAATTTCATCAACACAAGACAGAACAAGAGGTGGCATTAATAGGGTATTAATTTCATCAACACAAGACAGAACACGAAACAATGGGTATTGAATAGAAGTGTTTGTAGAAAGCCTATTGGTCCATATTTCTTGATGCTTCTATATTGGAGCGGAGTCTATTCTACCCACCTCAAGACTCCGCTCCAATATAGAAGCATCAAGAAATATGGACCAATAGGCTTTCAACAAACACTTCTATTCAATACCCATTGTTTCGTGTTCTGTCTTGTGTTGATGCAATTAATACCCTATTAATGCCACCTCTTGTTCTGTCTTGTGTTGATGAAATTAATACCCTATTAATGCCACCTCACCCCATCCACCTCACTCAAATGTAGATATAAAATCGGAGATGCGTAAGTTCTATTCAGTTGTGTATTTGTAAACTAAAGTCTTTGAAAATGTAATAAGTTTTACGAAACTCGCTCGTGTCGCGTCAGACTAGAAATAAAAATGAATTTTGGAGAATTGATTTTTGATTTACCTCCAACAGTGAAAAGAAATGTACGAAAGATTGAGAAAATTCGTGTTAGAATTATTAATCTTACTTTTTCGGTCATATTTAATAATATATATATATGTATATATATATATATATATATATATATATATATATATATATATATATATATATATATATATATATATATATATATTTATATATATATATATATATACATATTGTGACGATAATCTCTTTCAAGAGAGATTGAGCCTGCTCTTCCCTATATCATTCACATCATTTTACAAGTACAAGATACTATATTGAAGATACGTCCACCAGTATCACCAAACGTTTTGCCCAGGAAGCAAAGCGTACCTTGCACCACCCGACACACCGGCTCCACCCGTCATCAACGAGCAAACTACCCATTCTCCGCCTGCCTGCTCCTGATTGGCTGGTGTATCGCCGACCGCACCTGCACCTGCACTCACGCTCTCTACCTGAGTCGACGTCTGGGCCAGCTCACGCCGTACTCCTCAGAATATCTCTGTGCTCTTAGAAGTTGACATCTCTCTCTGGTAGACTAAGCCCTGGCTGTTGTCCACCTTCCACCTTCTAAGGGAGGTGGCAGCTTTAGCCAGTATTCTCAGCACCTGATTAATATTATTATTATCTTGCATTTCATTTTGTTTTAGAGTAAATTTCATATTTATCAATTATTCATGTTTTGTTTGTTTACTTGTTTTGAATTTTACGTAAGCCAAGGGATTGTCTTTGTTCATATCTTGTTTTCTAAAGTAATTAAAATTTAATTGTTTATATTTTGTGTTTTGTGTGTCTTCCCATTATCTTACCACAGACAAACAGGCAAGCAGTCTCTTTTTTTTCTGTAAATGTGACAAGGCTTTGACACCTGCCATTGGAGGACTGCCGAACATCAACACTCCAACACTTTACCGTCACATTTCATGGGGGCCTGTCCAAGGAGCTTCACTCAGGTACTAGTACCAGACCGTAAATTTGTGGTAAGCGTACTTGGCTTTGGTACAGTAGCTTTTCACTATTTTCAATATTCAATTTTATTTTCATATGGTGCTGTGTGTATTGTGCATTCCGAGAGTAGCATATGGTGAGTGTGAGACAACTTTGGATTGCGTGGTGACTGTAGGCCTCAGTCATTCTCTTAATTGGTCATCTCTCCCTCCGTGTTATTACTCGTGTTTACCATCTTTTGTCCCTAGGATATTTCTCATATTTTCGGCAGATCATCATATTGGTACCCTGGTACTGTGGTCTGTCCCCGGGTCAAGAGCACCTAATCTTCTGCAATCCGACGGTATAAGGATAAAGAGGACCATAGTTCCTCTAGCACGAACTTTAGTTGCTGAATTGGGACCTCAGCAGCAGTTCTCGTCACCAGTTGACACCTCGCACCCCTACACGTCGGTCAGAGATGATGATATTTACCTAGGTAGGGAATTAGCCTTCTTTTTTCACAGCACAAAAGTTCGCTAATTCTGTAAGTATCATATTTCATTTCAGTGGGAAAAACTTGCTTATGTCCTATAGAGACTCGGCAAGCTATGCCTACATTCTTGGACTACCTAATTCACTTTTGAGGCAATTAAATGTTTCATTTGTTTTAGAAACTCAGTTTCGCTTACTTAGTAGGATTTTCTTGCCCTTATCCTCTTACATTGAGTACCGGGTACAAGATTTCCTGCGATCTTGA
Source organism: Procambarus clarkii (assembly GCF_040958095.1). Classification (NCBI taxonomy): domain Eukaryota; kingdom Metazoa; phylum Arthropoda; class Malacostraca; order Decapoda; family Cambaridae; genus Procambarus; species Procambarus clarkii. The sequence goes on along the minus strand of NC_091152.1, from coordinate 45,654,151 downwards.
TTTATTAATCATTTATCATCTTGAAATTAACATTAATTGTTAAAGATTCCACAGGATAGGTACCAGTTGCCACGTTGTCCTGTTTCTGACATTCACCATATCACAACAGTATATTCGTTGTGCATTTATTTGCTAATTTCACCATGTTTCGTCTCCAAGCTTTCCGTGCAGATCCATCAGGTGCAATAGGGAACTTAAGTCGTGCCAAGAGGACTGAATTACAAACTCTTGCACATGAGTATCGACTAGACGTTCCCCATGGAGCCAACAAAAATGAACTGCATAACATGTTACTGGGTTATCTCTTAGAGGAAGGTAAGATTGACTCTGAAACTCACGAAACTTACTCTATTGCAGATAAACCTGATTTGGCAGCTCTGAAACTCAAACTAGAGCTTGCCAAGATCGAGCGAGAACAACAAAAAGAAGCCCTACAAATAAAAGAACGAGAAGCTGCAATGAGGAAAGAAGAACAGGAACGTGAAATCGCCCTCAAGGAACGTGAAATTGCAATACTCCGTGAGCGTGAACAAGTACAGCTTGAAGCAAAACAACGCCACCTGGAGATGCAACGCGAGCATGACAAACAACAAGCAGCTCTGGCTATGGAATGTCGTCAACAAGAATTCGCATTGGAACTACACACCTCACTCAACGCCAGCAAGCTACTGCCAATCTTCCTGTAAGTTTCAATATCTCCCATGCAAGTAAGTTAATGCCACCATTTGTAGAGACAGAAGTCGACGTATTTTTTACCACCTTTGAGACCTTTGCTAATCAACTTAGTTGGCCTGCCGACCAATGGGCTACCCTTCTCAAAGTACATCTCACAGGTAGAGCTGCAGTTACACTCAGTACTTTGGCGTCTGAGAATGACTACCAGACTCTGAAACAAGCAGTGTTGGACGCCTACCTTCTCTCCACCGAAAGCTACCGAAGAAAATTCCGTGACCACCTAAAGGCAAGTACCACCACCTTTCTAGAATTTGCTAATACCAAAAGGAGATATTTTATGAAATGGCTGGAAGCAGCACATGTCTCTACCTTTGCAGAACTCGTCAACCTCATGCTAGTTGAAGAATTCTTGAGGCGTGTGCCGCCTCCTGTCCGTTTATATTTAGCAGATAGAGAAGAGACCGACTACCTAAAGTGTGCTAAGTCGGCTGACACTTACAGCCTCATCCACCGGCTGACACCAGAACCACCTTCCAGTAAGAAGTCTTGGTACAGTTACGAGAAAGTGAGTACCGATCAAGCTGGCTCGCAATTGTACTGTAAGTATTGTAGACTCTATGGACATACCATAGATAAATGTGGTAAGTCTCAATACAAAGGTAATACTGAATCCACTAAACCCAAACAGACTCCTCCTAAGTCCGGTAAGCCTGTGATGAATGTTGGTGTTCATGTTAATGATCTTTCTCTCTTCAGTAGACACCTGTATCCTGGAACTGTCTCTACCAACGGTTTAGATCCGGAGAGACGTTTCCAACTGAAGATCTTGAGGGACACAGCGCTCTTCAATCAATTATTTTGAAATCAGCTGTGCCCAATATCGCCTACACTGGGGAAACCGTCTTCATCACTGACCTCACTGCTACCACTCCTTATCCTCTCGCCAGAGTCCACCTGGATTGTCCCTTCGTGACCCGTGAAGTCCAAGCCGGCATCAGGGAAAAGCCTTTTCCCATGCCTGAAGTGCAACTTCTCCTGGGCAACGACTTGGCAGAAGACCTGCAACCGACCAACCTGATCGTCATGGACAAACCCCAGGTGTGTACCTCTGTAATGGATAATCCCATGTTTGAGTATGTTCCAGCAAAGGTTCAAGAGAGTGATGAAGTTTCTCCTCCGGTTTTAGTGACCACCCGTGCACAAGCTGCACGACCACAGCCAGCTGACTCTACTGCTACCGCTGTCCCTCAAGACCCTCAGAAACTACCCCCGAATCTGACCACGTTGGAGTTCCGTAAGTTACAGAGGGAAGATCTTACCTTGACACCATTATTCTTCCAGGCTGAGATTCAACCTGACAGTATTTCTGGGTTCTTCCTAGAGAACGAGTTGCTCTACCGCAGATACAGACCCAGTAAACTGAAGGAGGAGGACGATTGGGCCAACGTCGAACAATTAGTGATTCCTGCCAGCCTGCGGCCCACTATTCTACACTTGGCCCATGGAGCACTCTCGCACTACGGATTTAACAAGACCTACCACGGAATCCGTCAAGACTACTACTGGCCAGGTATGGTAAATAGCGTCAAACAGTACGTCAAACAGTGTCATACATGTCAGTTGGCAGGTAAACCGAACTTCTCTATCTCCAGAGCACCACTGACACCCATCCAGGTGCCTGCAGAACCTTTCCACAGACTTATTATAGACTGTGTTGGTTCTTTACCTCGGACCAGTTCTGGCAACGCCTATATACTAACCATCCTGTGTCCTACCACCAGATTCCCCATAGCAGTTCCAGTAAAGAACATTACGGCTGCTACGGTTGTGAAACACTTATTGAAGATCTTCACCCAGTATGGATTTCCAAGGGAGGTTCAGAGTGATTGTGGCACCAACTTCACCAGTGATCTCTTCAAGAGGACACTGGAAGAGTTCAACATCACACAGGTATTGTCCAGCCCCTATCATCCTGCTTCACAGGGTTCTCTTGAGCGTAGTCATCAGACTATTAAAGCACTCCTGAAGAAGTTTTGCAATGAAACCTCTAAGGATTGGGATAAGCAAATAGATTTAATCATGTGTATATTTAGAAGTCTTCCCAATGAGTCTCTAGGAGTATCTCCTTATGAGATGCTCTACGGACGTAAGTGCCGTACTCCTCTCAAAGCTTTTAAAGACTCTCTACGTGATGCCACCTTCAGTGAGCATCAGAATGTGCCCCAGTTTCTTCAAAACCTACAACACATTCTAGAGAGGGTGCATAACTTTGCTAAGGATAATCTATTGAAAGCACAGGAGAGGATGAAGACTCATTACGACCAGACCAGCAAAGTAAGGAAATTTAAACCGGGAGACTTCGTGCTTGCCTACTTCCCTATCCCAGGTTCTCCCTTGCAAAACAGGTTTTCAGGACCCTTCCGCATCAAGGAGTGCAGAAACAACCACAACTACGTTCTAGAGACTCCAGATAGGCGGCGGAAGACCCAGTTGTGCCACGTCAACCTCCTGAAGCTATATAACGGTACTCCTCCCACTGTGTTAATAGCATATTCTACCTTTAAAGGTCCATACATCCACAGTGAGACCTTCTCTGCTTCTCCTCCCGAAAGCACTGACACTGAGTCAGCGCTTTCCAATTCGGAAATCCTAACTGATCTTCATAACTATTTTCAGGACAATAATAGTGCACCTCTCATCAAAATCTTCAAGGAACATCAGGAGTTGTTCCGAGATGACCCCCAAAAGTGTAATGTAACTCAGCACGACATCCAACTGCTCCCTGACACCCGGCCGATTCGTCAACCCTTCTACCGAATCAGCCCTAGCAAGAAGGAAGTCATGCGTGCTGAGGTACAGTACCTCCTGGATCATGGACTGGCCACACCTTGTGAGTCCCCATGGGCCTCACCCTGTATCTTGGTGCCAAAACCCCAAGGTAAGGTTAGATTGTGCACCGACTATCGGAAATTAAATAATGTGACTGTCAAGGATGCATACCCCTTGCCAAGGATAGATGACATTCTTGACGCCATTGGTAATGCCCGGTACTTGTCCTAAGTGGACTTGCTCAAGGGGTATTACCAAGTGTGTTTAACAGAGCGAGCCAAAGAAATATCTGCCTTTATCACTCCCTTTGGACTTTTCAGGTATGAACGCCTTCCCTTTGGACTATGTAATACCCCGGCCATCTTTCAGAGAGCTGTCAACCGCGTCATCCAGGGCTTGGATAACACCTACGCCTATTTGGATGATATCGTTGTAGCTTCCAACACCTGGAGCGAACATCTGCTTCAGCTGCAACGACTGTTCGCCAAGCTCCTGACAGCCGGCCTCACCATCAACCTGGGCAAGTCCACATTTGCCAAAGGTAAAGTACGTTATCTGGGTCATGTAATAGGGAGTGGCAGCCTAGCTCCGTTAAACATACACACTCAAGCCATCAAGCATTATCCACAGCCTACCACCAGGAAGCAGCTCCTGCGCTTCCTTGGTCTTGCCTCCTACTACCGTAGGTTTGTGAAGAATTTTAGTACGGTAGCAACACCATTAATCACTTTAACCAGTCCCAAGCAACGGACCCGGCTAGGGAAAGCGCAACGGACCCGGCTGCCAACACCAGAGAAGACCCACCACAACAAACAGCAGGCAAGACTCTGACTCAACCAACTGCCAGGGCAGTGAGACTATCCCTCACAATGACACAAGAGTGCAGCAAAAAAATCACAACATGAGCAGCAGCAGACAACTGGGAAAAATCCGTAAGGAACAAATGGGAAGAAGCAGAGGGAAAAGCCAGGGCCCACGCTGAGTCTAAAGACCGGGGCAACACGGCTCACTAACACGCTCACTAGGAGTGGCAGCCTAGCTCCGTTAAACATACACACTCAAGCCATCAAGCATTATCCACAGCCTACCACCAGGAAGCAGCTCCTGCGCTTCCTTGGTCTTGCCTCCTACTACCGTAGGTTTGTGAAGAATTTTAGTACGGTAGCAACACCATTAATCACTTTAACCAGTCCAAAGCAACGGTATAATTGGACCATTCAGCAAACCGTTGCTTTCGAACAACTCAAATTCCTGCTCTGTTCTAATCCTATTCTCGCTCGCCAGATATCACCAAGCCTTTCATCCTCCATGTCGACGCCAGTGGTACCGGCATCGGGGGTGTCCTGATGCAGCAACGAGGCGAGGAGGTTCTACCTGTTAGCTACTACAGCTACAAGTTGAAACCCCACCAGAAGAACTACAGCACTATCGAGAAGGAGCTACTCTCCATCGTCCTGAATCTACAGCACTTTGCTCCATACCTACAAGGTGCCAGGTCTACCACCATCTACTCAGACCACAATCCTCTCCGCTTCTTACATCAAGCCCAATTCAATAACCAACGTCTTCTACGATGGGCTTTATATCTACAAGATTTCAACCTGGAGATCTTCTACATCAAGGTTCTGACAACATCATAGCCGACGCCCTCTCCAAAGTCTATGAAGTAGAGGCAACTCCACCTATCACTCTACCACATGAAGACGTAACTTCTTCCCGAACCGCAGGCTTCGGGGGAGAGTTGTGACGATAATCTCTTTCAAGAGAGATTGAGCCTGCTCTTCCCTATATCATTCACGTCATTTTACAAGTACAAGATACTATTATGAAGATACGTCCACCAGTATCGCCAAACGTTTTGCCCAGGAAGCAAAGCGTACCTTGCACCACCCGACACGCCGGCTCCGCCCATCGTCAATGAGCAAACTACCCATTCTCCGCCTGCCTGCTACTGATTGGCTGGTGTATCGCCGACCGCACCTGCACCTGCACTCACGCCTTCTACCTGAGTCGACGTCTGGGCCAGCTCACGCCGTACTCCTCAGAATATCTCTGTGCTCTTAGAAGTTGACATCTCTCTCTGGTAGACTAAGCCCTGGCTGTCGTGTACTAAGGGAGGTGGCAGCTTTAGCCAGTATTCTCAGCACCTGATTAATATTATTATTGTCTTGCACTTCATTTTGTTTTAGAGTAAATTTCACATTTATCAATTATTCATGTTTTGTTTGTTTACTTGTTTTGAATTTTACGTAAGCCAAGGGATTGTCTTTGTTCATATCTTGTTTTCTAAAGTAATTAAAATTTCATTGTTTATATTTTGTGTTTTGTGTGTCTTCCCATTATCTTACCACAGACAAACAGGCAAGCAGTCTCTTTTTTTTCTGTAAATGTGACAAGGCATTGCCACCTGCCATTGGAGGACTGCCGAACATCAACACTCCAACACTTTACCGTCACAATATATATATATATATATATATATATATATATATATATATATATATATATATATATATATATATATATATATATATATATATATATATATATATATGTCGTACCTAGTAGCCAGAATGCACTTCTCAGCCTACTATGCAAGGCCCGATTTGCCTAATAAGCCAAGTTTTCATGAATTAATTTTTTTTTGACTACCTAACCTACCTAACCAAACCTAACCTAACTTTTTCGGCTACCTAACCTAACCTAACCTATAAAGATAGGTTAGGTTAGGTAGGGTAGTCATAGGTTAGGTAGTCATATATCAACGTTAATTTTATCTCCAATAACAAAAAAATGACCTCATACATAATGAAATGGTTAGCTTTTTCATTTCATAAGAAAAAAATTTGAGAAAATATATTTATTCAGGAAAACTTGGCTTATTAGGCAAATCGGGCCTAGCATAGTAGGCTGAGAAGTGCGTTCTGGCTACTAGGTACGACATATATATATATATATATATATATATATATATATATATATATATATATATATATATATATATATATATATATATATATATATATATACATATATATATATATATATATATATATATATATATATATATATATATATATAGTTTGTGAGGGTACCACCTCTGGTGCCAATGTGGGGACCCATAGCCTCGGAGAAGAAAATAAAAAGTATTCAGAGGAGACCTTGTGGTTTCTCACTGAACACTAATATTATCTTCTCCTACCACCCCCATTATTTTGTATGTACACATATATATTTACTTTATTTGAACTTTGTTACAAAAAAGGAGTTACATATGGGTTACAAAGATGGTTATCATAGGTTGTCGAGTTCCTCCAGCTCCTCAAATGGCGGGCAGGAACCCTGGATGCAGTGCGCATTTTCCCTCTGTATCGCCACACTGAGGCGCTGGAAAAGAAAGCTTGCAGCTCTTGGGTCCCTTGTTGTTTCAATGAGCCTAGAACCCAGTTCCTTCAAAAAACTGGTAGCACTTTTACCCCAGGCGCCGAGTGTCTCAGAAGCAATGGGGACAAAATTGTAGTGGTGATCCAGTTCTCTATACTTACGGGATTTGGCTGCTTCCCTGTGGGTGGCAGCGCCACCTGGTTGTGCAACACTGAGGTTAATGTAGGTGTTAGCCAGGGTTGATACGCACGTGTAGTCCCATACCAACTGCTTGCCATTCTTCCAGGGGTTCACTGTGATACCATCCGGGCGACCAATCCGAAAACTCTTCACCCGTTAAGGACTCGAACCCTGGTCAGCCAGGGTCTCCATGCTCTCGCCAGTCCAAAGCTGTAACCACTCATCCAACGACTGACTAAAAGTATTGGGAAGTCATGCCACGAGTGTTGCCGGGTGTTGGGGTGCCTGAAGGTCTCGCCACTTCCCAATACTTTTGGGAAGTAATTACAGCCCTCAGTGGCTGAGTGGTTACAGCACCGGACTGCTGGGGGACATGGGGACCCCAGTTGACCGGGTTCGTGTCCTTCAGGGGTCAAGAGTTTTCGGATGTATATTAGATAGGGAGGATCATGCAAACGTTACGCACATATGTGTGCATGTGCACACAGGGTTTGTGTAAGCTGGTCAGAACTTCATCTATGTAAACATACATTAATCACATTATGTTGTAAAAAGACATACCTCAAACGCTGTTTATGTAAGAGAGACGTAAATCAATATATTTAGGTATGTAGATTGGATTAACATTTTAAAAGCTCTACAATCACCTTCTGTGGTTGATTGTTCAATATCACTGAACTATATATTTAACAGATCTCTAACCCTGTCCATGGAAGACAGAAGAAAATGTATATATGTGGTTACCATTGTAAATATGTGGCCACATCTGTGGTAGAAAATAATAATAATAATAATAATAATAATAATAATAATAATAATAATAATAATAATAATATTATGAAGAAGAAGAAGAAGAAGAAGAAGAAGAAGAAGAATCAGCTTGTAAGCAACCATACTGTTCTAAGCTCTGTCTGGGTATTATTCTGGCGAAACCTCTGAAGGTTGACTTTGATGGTGTAATATAATGCGCTTAATAGATTGGTTTCAAATTGAGGTTTATGCTCTATATACACATACGATATACACTGAAGCACATACGATACATTGAAGCACATACGATACACTTAAGGTGCTTCCAGATTTGTATTTAGTGATATTGTTCAAAATATTTACAAATATAATCCGTGAATTACAGATAAAAGTCAGCGATGACTTAGAGGCGCGAGGCTAATTACCCCAGGACACACAGGTGGCTGTTGGGGGGTAATAGTGGGGAAGTCTTGTTCCTCAAGAGGCTTAATTAACCTCCTCTGTGTGTGTATTTGTGTGTGTACTCACCTATTTGTACTCGCCTATTTGTGCCTGCAGGATAGAGCATAGACTCTTGGATCCCGCCTTTCTAGCCATCGGTTGTTCACAGTAATGGCTCCGGTCCCATTTCCCTACCATATCTAGTTTTAAAATTATGAATAGTATTTGCTTCCACAACCTGTTCCTTAAGTGCATTCCATTTTTCCACTATTCTCACGCTAAAAGAATACTTTCTAACAACTCTGTGTCTCACTTGAGTTTCCAGCTTCCACCCATGTCCCCTCGTTTTGTTACTATTGCGTGTGAACATTTCGTCTATTTCCACTCTGTCAATCTCCTAAGTATTTTATACGTTCCTATCATATTCTCCCTCTCCCTTCTTTTTTCTAGTGTCGTAAGGCTCAGTTCCTTCAGGCACTCTTCATATCCCAAACCTCGTAACGCTGGGACAAGCCTCGTCGCAAACTTCTGAACCTTTTCCAGTCTTCTTATGTGTTTCTTCAGATGGGGACTCCATGATGAGGCGGCATACTCTAAGACTGGCCTCACGTAGGCAGTGTAAAGCGCCCTAAATGCCTCCTTACTTAGGTTTCTGAATAATGTTCTAACTTTTGCCAGTGTAGAGTACACTGCTGTCGTTATCCTATTTATATGTGCCTCAGGAGATAGATTAGGTGTTACGTCCACCCCCAGGTCTCTTTCACGCGTCGTTACAGGTAGGCTGTTCCCCTTCATTGTGTACTGTCCCTTTGGTCTCCTATCTCCTAGTCCCATTTCCAAAACTTTACATTTGCTCGTGTTGAATTCCAGTAGCCATTTCTCTGACCATCTCTGCAACCTGTTCAGGTCCTCTTGGAGGATCCTGCAATCCTCATCTGTCACAACTCTTCTCATCAACTTTGCGTCATCCGCAAACATCGACATGTAGGACTCTACGCCTGTAAACATGTCGTTAACATATACAAGAAATAGAATTGGTCCCAGCACCGATCCTTGTGGTACTCCACTTGTTACTGTTCGCCAGTCCGACTTATCGCCCCTTACCGTAACTCTTTGGCTCCTTCCTGTTAGGTAGTTCCTTATCCATGCTAGGACCTTTCCCCCCACCCCCTCCTGCCTCTCGAGCTTGAACAGCAGTCTCATGTGCGGTACTGTATCAAAGGCTTTTTGGCAGTCCAGAAATATGCAGTCTGCCCAATCATCTCTGTCTTGTCTTATCCTCGTTATTTTATCATAGAATTCCAGAAGGTTTGTTAGGCACGAATTCCCTGTCCAGAACCCATGTTGATGTTTGTTCACAAACCTAATGTTCTCCAGGTGTGCAACCAGTCGTAGCCTAATTATTCTTTCCAGTATTTTACAGGGGATGCTTGTCAGTGATACAGGTCTATAGTTAAGTGCCTCCTCCCTATCACCTTTCTTGAAGATCGGCACGACATTTGCCTTCTTCCAGCAACTGGGCAATTCTCCTGACATAAGTCACTCATTAAAGATCATTGCCAGAGGCACGCTGAGGGCCTGTGCTGCTTCATTTAGTATCCACGGTGATACTTTGTCTGGTCCAACTGCTTTAGTTGGACCAGACATCATCTATCTAGATGATGTCTAGATGTTGCATCTAGAGTTGTCAACTGTTTCATTACCTCCTCTGCTGTCACCTCTATATCTGATAGTCTTTCATCTAGGGTAACCCCTTCCAACAATGGGAGCTGCTCAGGCTCGATAGTGAACACTCCATGGAAACTGGCATTCAGTGCCTCGCAGATTTCCTTGTCACTTTCAGTATATGCCCCCTCTGTCTTCCTTAGTCTTGTCACTTGGTCGTTCACCGACATTTTTCTTCTTATATGACTGTGTAGTAACTTAGGTTGTTTTTTTGCTTTGATTGCAATATCGTTCTCATAGTCCCTTTCCGATGTTCGTCTTATGTTAATGTAATCGTTCCTAGCTCTGTTGTATCTGATCCTGTTGTCCTCTGTTCTTTGTCTTCTGTACTTCCTCCACTCCCGCCTGCTGGCCATTTTTGCTTCCCGACACTGTCTATTAAACCATGGGTTATTATATTCCTTCCTTTTTTTTTCCTTTACTGTTGGTGTAAATCTCTCTTCGGCCTCCTGTCATTTCTGTATGACTAGGTCCATCATATCTTGGACTGTTTTTTCTCTAATTTCTTCCTCCCACTGCACTTCACCCAGATAGTCCCTTATCCTCATATAGTCCCCTTTCCTGTAGTCAGCTCTCCTTTCCCAGATCTCTTGTCCCATGGTCATAAGTTTGAATTCCATCATGTAGTCAAAGACTAGGACACAATGGTCACTGGCCCCTAGAGGTATTTCATGCTCTAAATTCTCGATATCTTCTACGTTCTGGGTGAAAATCAGGTCTAATAGGCTCGGTGCATCTCCTCCTCTTTCCCTTGTGTCTTCCTTCACATGTTGTGTCAGGAAATTCCTGTCTATAACATCTACTAATTTTGCTCCCCACGTTTCGTCCCGTCCATTGGGATTCCTTGATTCCCAATTTATCTCTCTATGATTTAGGTCCCCCATGATCAGCAGCTTCGCTCTCATTCTGTGGGCTAGTGTTGCTGCCTTCTGCAGTTCATCTATACATGCTTTGTTGTTGTCATCATACTCCTGCCTGGGTCTTCTACTGTTTGGTGGGGGATTGTAGATTACCAAGATCACAATCTTCCTCCCATCTACTGTCAGAGTTCGATGTATGAAGCTTGTGCACTCATTGGTAACTCGATTTCCCAGGTCTTCAAACTTCCATTTCCGCTTTATTAGGAGTGCTACTCCCCCTCCCTGTCTCTGTGTCCTCTCTTTTCGTATCACTTGGTACCCTTCAGGAAAGATTGCATCTGAGATCATGTCATTAATTTTAGTTTCCACAATTGCAACTATGTCAGGATCTGCTTCACTCACTCTTTCTTTTATCTCTTCTGCTTTATTAGATACCCCATCAGCATTGGTGTACCAAACCTTGAGATTCTTCATGGAAACTCTTGTACCAGAGTTCTCCCTTTCTCTGGGGGTCTGGGGGATCTGGGGGGTGTCTGGGGGGTGACTGGGGGCAGGGGGGATCTGGGGGATCTGGGGGGTGTCTGGGGGATGACTGGGGGCAGGGGGGATCTGTGGGCATCTGTGGGATCTGTGGGATCTGTGGGATCTGTGGGATCTGTGGGCTCTGTGGGCAATGTGTGTGTGTGTGTGTGTGTGTGTGTGTGTGTGTGTGTGTGTGTGTGTGTGTGTGTGTGTGTGTGTGTGTGTGTGTGTGTGTGTGTGTGTGTGTGTGTCTGTAGCATTTTCCGGATAACTCAAAAACCAATTTATATCTTAACTGTTTGTTAGAAGTAGATAATTTGACTTCTCTTCTCGAGTAATCCTGAAGTGGTTCCCTCTTCTCTGAGGGAGAACTGAAGGAATGACGCTGTTCTCAATTACTTGATTCGTGAATACATTTCTTTCAGGTTGTGAGATTAAACCTTACTTTTAATGTAGTGTGCCCTGGTTCGATCATTTATATATATATAAACAATGACAAACATGGTGACTAATTCTTTTTGAGGAGATTTCATTTATTGCAAATTATATTAATTTTTAAACAATTGCACTGTATAATTTAAGTATTAATTAACCTAGCTAGTTATATTTAATTATCTGGCAAGTATCTATTACTTAGCTGGCAAGTATCTTTTACTTAGCTGGCAAGTATCTTTTACTTAGCTGGCAAGTATCTTTTACTTAGCTGGCAAGTATCTTTTACTTAGCTGGCAAGTATCTTGATATAACTGCAGCTGCAATATATAGAAGCAGTCCCCCATGGCGCAGTGGTAAAACACTCGCCGCGTTTGGCCTGGGTTCGTATCCTGGCCGGGGAGGATTGACTTGGCGCCAATCCTAAACTGTACCCCTCTGTTCACCCAGCAGTGAATAGGCACATGGTTGTTAAACGAATTATCTGGTCGTATTAAGGAAAACTAAGATTAAGGACCTGCCCGAAACGCTATGCGTGCTAGTGGCTTTTCGATATATAAGAACTCGTAAATAATAAGTACTAATATTAGTATTAATACTGATAATTAAAAAATAATATACTAATAAGAAATAATAAAATTATAATAAACAATAACTCGAATATAAGATCTTATATAAGATATAAGAACTAGTATATAGGAACTCTTGTATACATAAATAAATAAATATATAAATGGATTTAATAGCATAAAGGAAAATGGATTCAAATCTCGGTTTAAGCCATAAAACTCCCTTTATTTTATTTGGAGTCTTATATCTTGTTAAAGATATAAGACCCAGACCTGTCCAGTACTCGACGGCCGCGCACCTTTTGGTTACAACCTCAGTTAAGTTAGGAACTATGTGATGAAGCCACTCCCGAACCATTACTTATACCAAATGATTACCAGGAATATAAACAAAAAATGATGACAAGAAGCCAATCAAAGAAGGACGAAGAAGGAACAAGTAGGAACAAATAGAAACAAGAAGTAAGAAGAAAGAAGACTCAAGAATGAAGACACCACCAGAGGACAGACTGTTCCTACCAAGAATGAAGAAGCACTACCACTGCCGCGCTACCTCACCCGACTTTTGCCCAGCCTGTGTACCATGATCTACAGGATCAACGTGCGATTCAGAGGGGGACCTTCCCTTACCCGGTACTTACTCCGAGGCTTACCCGGCCAGAGATCCTGGACTTGATCACTACAAGAACTACTGTTGCAGCCCTGGACGTCACCGACGATGAAGGACCCCAACTGGTGTTCATCAGTGCCGCAGCTGTACAGGGTCTGTTCCACCCCACCACGCTCACCGCTCATGAGGAGGCGCACATGATCCTCACCCCACCACGTCACTACCTCGCAGCCACGACGGTGTTTGTTCGGAGAGTGACCCTCCATCATGAAGGTCACCTTTACAGCGCCTGAGGAAGCTACTAATGCTGCTAACAACGGCTTCCGGTGCTTTGGTATCGCCAGTACACCTCGACAGATCACCAAAGAACACTATTACCGGCTTCGACGATGGTATAAGTGCTATAGCTACGAGCACTTCACAAAGAATTGTACATCTCAAGACCAACGGTGCGGCAAGTGCGCCGGGAACCACCACTTCACAGACTGCACCAACCACTTTCTCCACAGCCATCACTGTCAAGGTGAACACACTGCCGTCTCCGCTGAGTGCTCCCGAAGACTTGCAGAAATCAACATGTCCGACGCCAGGCGGGTCAACACCACTCGCAGTGCACCAACAACTGTCAACGTGCAAGCCGCCCACTTCCCGGAGCTTCTGGGTGGTGCAGGAGCTACCATGCAGCCAGCCAGCCAATGGGGACCTACCTCCCAGTCCGCCAACCAATCATCGACTCAGCCGCAACAGCCACAACCTCTCTCTGGCCAATTATCAAGCCAGCCTTTACCATACCAGTAGCTGGCCCCAACACCGTTCATAGTACCGTCACTAAACTTACACGCCTGGCAGAAATTATCGCAAACTACAAGGTATTCGTACAACTTCTGAGCATACTCTACGCTGCTAATGGTCTACCGACGTTTAATGTTCCTGAGGAACTCCTCACGACTACAGCCTCAACCACTGCCACCACTACGACTTCAGCCACTAATACTGCTTTAGCCTCTGACATCACCATCTCTCCAGATACACAGGCAGATCTCCTCCCTGCTGACGCCCACCCTCGGCCCCCTGCTACAGATCCTGCACCACCTCCCCTGCTACAGCTCCTGCACCACCTCCCCTGCTACAGCTCCTGCACCACCTCCCCTGCTACAGCTCCTGCACCACCTCCCCTGCTACAGCTCCTGCACCACCTCCCCTGCTACAGCTCCTGCACCACCTCCCCTGCTACAGCTCCTGCACCACCTCCCCTGCTACAGTTCCTGCACCACCTCCCCTGCTACAGCTCCTGCACCACCTCCCCTGCTACAGTTCCTGCACCACCTCCCCTGCTACACCTCCTGCACCACCTCCCCTGCTACAGCTCCTGCACCACCTCCCCTGCTACAGCTCCTGCACCACCTCCCCTGCTACAGCTCCTGCACCACCTCCCCTGCTACAGTTCCTGCACCACCTCCCCTGCTACAGCTCCTGCACCACCTCCCCTGCTACAGCTCCTGCACCACCTCCCCTGCTACAGTTCCTGCACCACCTCCCCTGCTACAGCTCCTGCACCACCTCCCCTGCTACAGCTCCTGCACCACCTCCCCTGCTACAGTTCCTGCACCACCTCCCCTGCTACAGCTCCTGCACCACCTCCCCTGCTACAGCTCCTGCACCACCTCCCCTGCTACAGCTCCTGCACCACCTCCCCTGCTACAGCTCCTGCACCACCTCCCCTGCTACAGCTCCTGCACCACCTCCCCTGCTACACCTCCTGCACCACCTCCCTGCTACAGCTCCTGCACCACCTCCCCTGCTACACCCCCTGCACCACCCCCCTGCTACACCTCCTGCACCACCTCCCCTGCTACAGCTCCTGCACCACCTCCCCTGCTACAGCTCCTGCACCACCTCCCCTGCTACAGCTCCTGCACCACCTCCCCTGCTACAGCTCCTGCACCACCTCCCCTGCTACACCCCCTGCACCACCTCCCCTGCTACAGCTCCTGCACCACCTCCCCTGCTACACCCCCTGCACCACCCCCCCTGCTACACCTCCTGCACCACCTCCCCTGCTACAGCTCCTGCACCACCTCCCCTGCTACAGCTCCTGCACCACCTCCCCTGCTACAGTTCCTGCACCACCTCCCCTGCTACAGCTCCTGCACCACCTCCCCTGCTACAGCTCCTGCACCACCTCCCCTGCTACAGTTCCTGCACCACCTCCCCTGCTACAGCTCCTGCACCACCTCCCCTGCTACAGCTCCTGCACCACCTCCCCTGCTACAGCTCCTGCACCACCTCCCCTGCTACAGCTCCTGCACCACCTCCCCTGCTACAGCTCCTGCACCACCTCCCCTGCTACACCTCCTGCACCACCTCCCTGCTACAGCTCCTGCACCACCTCCCCTGCTACACCCCCTGCACCACCCCCCTGCTACACCTCCTGCACCACCTCCCCTGCTACAGCTCCTGCACCACCTCCCCTGCTACACCTCCTGCACCACCTCCCCTGCTACAGCTCCTGCACCACCTCCCCTGCTACAGCTCCTGCACCACCTCCCCTGCTACACCCTCTGCACCACCTCCCCTGCTACAGCTCCTGCACCACCTCCCCTGCTACACCCCCTGCACCACCCCCCCTGCTACACCTCCTGCACCACCTCCCCTGCTACAACTCCTGCACCACCTCCCCTGCTACAGCTCCTGCACCACCTCCCCTGCTACACCCTCTGCACCACCTCCCCTGCTACACCCCCTGCACCACCTCCCCTGCTACACCCCCTGCACCACCTCCCCTGCTACAGCTCCTGCACCACCTCTGCACGCTGCCACTCCAGGCGCTCCTACGCCTCCTCAACATGACGTCTCAACTGACTCATGCAAACTTCTCCAGCACTAGACCAAGCTTATTCGTCACCTGACCTCCGCTTCTTATCTGCCCATGATTCTACTGCCTCTGTTGATGAAGCTCACTCACCCGAGGCCTCGACCCTCTCTGGAGGCCTGGAGCACCTGTGTTCTATAAGGCCAGGAACACTTGTGTTCTATAAGGCCTGGAACACCTGTGTTCTATAAGGCCTGGAGCACCTGTGTTCTATAAGACCTGGAGCACCTGTGTTCTATAAGACCTGGAGCACCTGTGTTCTATAAGGCCTGGAGCACCTGTGTTCTATAAGGCCTGGAGCACCTGTGATCTATAAGGCCTGGAGCACCTGTGTTCTATAAGGCCTGGAGCACCTGTGTTCTATAAGGCCTGGAGCACCTGTGTTCTATAAGGCCTGGAGCACCTGTGTTCTATAAGGCCTGGAGCACCTGTGTTCTATAAGGCCTGGAGCACCTGTGTTCTATAAGGCCTGGAGCATCTGTGTTCTATAAGGCCTGGAGCACCTGTGTTCTATTAGACCTGGAGCACCTGTGTTCTATAAGGCCTGGAGCACCTGTGCTCTATAAGACCTGGAGCACCTGTGATCTATAAGGCCTGGAGCACCTGTGTTCTATAAGGTCTGGAGCACCTGTGTTCTATAAGGCCTGGAGCACCTGTGTTCTATAAGGCCTGGAGCACCTGTGTTCTATAAGGCCTGGAGCACCTGTGTTCTATAAGGCCTGGAGCACCTGTGTTCTATAAGGCCTGGAGCACCTGTGTTCTATAAGGCCTGGAGCACCTGTGTTCTATAAGGCCTGGAGCACCTGTGTTCTATAAGGCCTGGAGCACCTGTGTTCTATAAGGCCTGGAGCACCTGTGTTCTATAAGGCCTGGAGCACCTGTGTTCTATAATACCTGGAGCACCTGTGTTCTATAAGGCCTGGAGCACCTGTGTTCTATAAGGCCTGGAGCACCTGTGTTCTATAAGGCCTGGAGCACCTGTGTTCTATAAGGCCTGGAGCACCTGTGTTCTATAAGGCCTGGAGCACCTGTGTTCTATAAGGCCTGGAGCACCTGTGTTCTATAATACCTGGAGCACCTGTGTTCTATAATACCTGGAGTATTCTTTGATGATTAAGAAAAGAAACTGAACTGTAAACTTTGTGAATAAAAGAACTAAAACTTAACTCTCCAGTGGGACTCGCCAGCGGGACTCTCTAGTGGGGCTCTCTGTGACTTTCCATGAACACCTCAGAACGTATATCTTCTCAGACAAAATCTGCTTAAAGTCAACGTTCAGACGTTCAGTGGCCTTCAGATGTTAACCATTCCTGATTATAATTTATTCTGATTAAATAAATAAACAGGAAAATATATATTTACATTTTTGTTTTGATTATATTACATTTTTGTTCATAAATATATTTTTGTCAACAATGCTCATCATTGTATCTTATAACTCTTCGCTATATTATATATATATATATATATATATATATATATATATATATATATATATATATATATATATATATATCATAAGCAGCATTTATTCGTTTGCCTTGTTCGGGTTGAATGTAGACACAGTAGTCGCTTCTGTATATATTTATTGAGTGAGGCAAACAGGTGTATAACTGGCCAGCCGAGGTCCACCTACTCTGGGTCTGTGAGGATAACTGAGGCTGCTGGGAGCATGCTTGATGCTCCTCTGTCTGGCATGACGTCAGAGGCCTACTTGCCTGTGATTGGTTACATTTCAACTGACAGAATTTGAGTATAACACCGCTCGGACACGCTACCAAGTCGACGTCCCTTGTCGACAAGCTCTGGCTAGCTATATAGTTACAATGATACTGAAAGGACCTCGGTGGCATACAATAATGGCTTACATGTGAAATTTGCATAATAAAACATTGAAAGAAGATCCGGTGTGCGTAATACAAACAACTCGGCATATATGCACCAAAAAAAAAATTCATCATAATAGGTGAAAATCATGGTAACAATGCTTTGATTAAATCAGAGTATTAAGAACATGTGTATGTCTACTGATCAGATATGAACAATACAACTCAAGGTATTGCCTAAACAAAATTATTAACATGTGTCAATGGCATGTGCTTGAAAACCATACAAAATTAAACAATTATTACATTAATGGAACAAAGTTCTGACCTAACAACCACAATTGAATTTCAAGATAGATAATTTTTTTTTTTTTTTCTCTTTTTTTTTTTTTTTTCGAAATATACAATATATTTACAAGACCAATGTACAATATATATAATGTGCAATATATTTACAAGCATATACAAGACCTGGATCAAGAAGACTAACATCTGCGTGATAGCAGTCAGGATTCACTGGCCACAATGTGGTTGCTAGAACAATAATAACTCTTATGACAAGCACTGTAAAAATACAAATGGTAGTAGACTTAACAATGGCATCTAATTTATAACAAAATAAAGTTGAGAAAAACTATACATTATATATAATGGTAATAATAAGACACATGTGGTAGAAATACTGCAAATGATTTTTTTTTTTTTCAAAACAAACAGAATAACTGCAGAGTGCAATCAATTATAAATTCTGCGGATATCTACACCTAGCTCATCCAAAGCACTATACAACTCTGGCTCTGACTGAAGGTCCGGAACAGATGAAACTTCATGTGACAAACTATCATCTTGAGAGATATCCTCGTTAACATCTAGCCAATGGACGTGTGGTGAGTGCACGGTTGAAACGAGAGGTCTAGATCTAAGATTATAATTGCTAGTATGGGGTTGCTGAACATCCAGTGGTCTGTCAACCACAGGAGGTGGTGTCCGAGTAGGAGTATCTGTCTGGGTAAGTTCATTGTCATCTTCCTCATCAGTCTCGTCAACAGTCATTTTAGCTAACTTCATGTGGTCTAAATGTTCATTTATATACTCTCCTGTTAACAAGTTCTTAAGTCTGTATTTGTTACCTTTAATAAGCTCGATTACCTTATATGGACCCAAAAATTTCTTAGTTAACTTGTACATAGGACCAGACCTGTGTTGGTTAAGTATCATTACTACAGATCCAATAGTTATTTTATTGGGTTTAGCTCGTGCATTCCTTGCTAGAGTGAACTCGGCTGTTGCTTTGGACAGTTGTTCTCGTATTTTCTTGAATACTAATTGCATTTGTCTACGCTTCACTTGAACAAAATCATCTACGTTATATAAGGGAGTAGGAGGTACGTTAATCAATTCATTAGGGAGGATCTTATCTGTACCATAAAGAATAGCGTGAGGTGTGTCACCAGTAGAAACATTAATTGAAGAATTTATAGCACACTGAATTAAGGGTATAAAATCATCCCAATTGTTGTTATCAAAATTCAACGTGACTCTCAAGGCATCTAACACTTTCCTGTTAGTACGTTCAGCTAGTCCATTACTTGCCGGATGGTAAGGCATAATGCTACATTTTTTGATGTTATATAAATCACACAAGCTAGTTAGAATACTATTACTGAATTCTGGTCCATTATCTGAAAGGATTACTTTAGGCATACTATATCTACAAATTATTTGGTCATGGAATGCGCTGGCTATGGTTTCTGCTGTTTTGTTCGGGATAGGAACTAGTTCGCAAAACCGTGAAAAATTATCGACCATTACAAGCAAATGTTTGTTCCCTTTCTCTGTTTCCGCAAAATTTGTCAATAAATCCATCGATATTCGTTCCCAAGGAGCTTTAGTTGCTGGGTACACCTGAATTGGATTAGGTCCTGAAACATGTCCCTTGTGCTGTAAACAAGTTAAACATCTGTCAACATAATGAGCAATCTCCTTAGCCATTTTTGGCCAAAAATATTTCAATCGACCTTGTTGGAGTGTACGATCCTTTCCTGGATGTGCACTTGCAGGAGCATCATGGATAATTTTTAACACAGTTGGTACCAAGACAGCTGGAACAACTAACTGACAACATTTCCTCGGGGCTGTCCCTAGCTTTACTACTCTACACAGTAAATTGTCCAACATAACTAGTTCTTTCAATGGTACTGGCGGTTTATGAATCGGGCGAGTGTCTTGCTTAATCAAAAATTTAATGACGGGTGCCCATATGGGGTCTTGTCTTTGTTCCGTTTCTACTACTGTAGCATCTAATGCTGGGTAATTTAACTGAATCGCAGCTACGTGTCGAGAAAACGCATCGGCTACAACATTTTGCTTTCCTGGAATATAACCAAATGTGGGATTGAATTCTTGAATTGTGAGCAAATATCTAGCAAACTTTCCAACTGGATTCTTATTTTTGAACAAGGGAATTAATGGTTGGTGATCTGTAAGAACATGAACTGGGTAATTATAAATTGTATCCTTGAAATGTTTAAGTGCCCAAACAACTGCCAAGGCTTCTCGTTCTGTTGCACTATAATTTTTCTCTTCTTTGGATAATGTGCGGCTAGCATAAGCTATTGCGTGATCTCTGTGACCTTCTGTTTGAAGTAATGCAGCACCTAGACCTATGTCACTAGCATCTGTAACCAACGTAAAAGGTTTAGAAAAATCTGGATACCTAAGGACAGGTGACGAAATCAAGGCTGCTTTGAGTTTTTTGAATGACTGATCCTGGGCCTCTCCCCAAACAAAGGGTTCATCTTTTCTTTGCAACTTGTAAAGCGGAGCGGCTATAATAGAGAATCCAGCAATAAATGAACGATAAAATCCTACAAGACCTGTGAACTGTCTTACGGCTTCTGCGGTACGAGGTGTTGGAAAATCACGGGCAGCAATAATTTTTGATTCATTCAATGTAATACCTGAAGGTGTAACTGTATGACCTAGGAAATTAATCTTTTGCTTTAAAAATGAACATTTTGCAAGCTTTATTTTTAAATTAGCTTCAGCGAGCTTTGCAAGTACTTTTTCAAGGTTCTGGAAATGAGTCTGAACATCTTGCGACATGATTATGAGATCATCAAGGTAAACTAGAAGCGTACTTCCTATCAATCTACGAAATAGATTTGTCATGAGCCGTGAAAAGGTTATTGGACTACTACGCAAACCAAACGGCATTCTTTTGAAATGAAAATGACCATTGGGAGTACTAAAGGCTGTCAATTGTTTACTTTCCTCATCAAGGGGGATTTGCCAGAATCCCTGCAACAAATCTAACGTTGAGAATACTTTGTTTCGACCAATACTTTGCAACAAATCATTGAGAACTGGAAGTGGGAAACGATCAGGTATTGTTACTCTGTTAAGCTTGCGATAATCGATTACAGGTCTCCAAGTCCCATCTCGCTTTGGTACAAGAATCAATGGAGCGTTCCATGGCGAATTACTCGATTCAATTACATCACTCTGTAACATTTCCTCTACAAGTCTATCTGCTTCTGCTCTCTGAGAATGGGGAAGACGGTAAGCTGGTACATAAATAGGCGTAGTTCCTTGTTCAAGGGGAATTTTATGTGTAATGAGAGGAGTGAGACCTAATTTTTCTCCTGGTAGAGCAACAACAGCTCTATTCTTGTTCAAAATTTTCAAAAGCTGAGCCACAGAGTCAGGAAAATCAGTAGGACTGAGGTGTTGCGCTTGCACCTCTGGCTGAGATCCCTGTTCTCCTGGTGTGAGTGTACAAACAGTATGATCCATGGAGACATCATCCACAACTCGCACCGGTAACGAGTAATGGGCAAAATCTACAACATGGGTACCAGACTGGAGATGGATATCGGCATTACTTGTGTTCGCGATAAAAAGTGAGACAGTACCATCCTGCACTGTGTGCCAGGAGGGTTCAACAAATGTACCATTCACTTTACATGTTTCACTTTCCGCAATCACATCCGACAACTCAGGCACTCCCTGAACCTTAACTCTTATTCTGGTGAGAGAATGAGGGTGTAGCACAGTGTCAGTAGCCGTGGAACCACTGACTTCAGAGATGGAAGCTGCCAGGCGAGCGAGACAACGAGAATCCGTTAGGGCGTCCCCTTCCAGAAAGTCCCGATACTCATTCTCCTTAACAACTGTACAACTACTATGCTTCAATCGAGTGCCTGTTTTCTCGGGTATGCTACCACGACAATGATCTGACAAACCTACGCTAGCAAGGCGGGTGTCAACAAAATTAACGTAATCTGATTGAAGGTTGAACTCATGGCCCTGTCGATACATGCTACACAAAGGTATGACATGGTCTTTGATACTTATGTTCCAACGATGGGGAAACAATGCAATATTTTCATCAATCATGGTGTACAGACCTAAGAGAATGTCTCCAGGAAAATGAATAATGTCAACAACTAAACATGTTATAGACAATGTGACATCATTGAACTTGAGTGGGAGGTCAATTTCACCCTGAACTTTTACTTTATTTCCTGAAATACCACTTAGAAAAGGTATGTGTGACTGTTTTAAAATAGTAGGGTGCTTACTTTCAATGTCTCTAAGAGCTGAGGGCTTGACAATATTAATTTTTGCACCTGAGTCAAGAAAAACTTTTAAAACTCTACCATGTACAATGGCTGATACAAGGGGACCATCACTTGAGACTGGACAAGTTACTATTTTTGACTTATGTTGTCTGGGATATCTGCGTCTTGTTTGTGTCAAATTTACTGTGGATCCGTCAACATCTACAACTGGTCTAGAGTCAGTGTCCTCCTCTGTCAAGTGTCCAAATCTATTTTGGGTAGCTACTGAATACACAGGGAGGGCACTAGGATTGGCTAGCTTGAATTGGTTAGCGGATGGCCTTGGGGGTTTCCCGACGACATGGAGTGAACATTCTGAGCTCCAGCATTCTGTGACTGAGCATTATAATTTGAAATTGCATTATAGCTGGGCTGGGAGTTGTAATTACGAGAGTTCTGATAATGTCTTGGACGCTGTGAGCCTCGCCAAGACTGACCATGGGAGTTACGAGGTGGAGATGTCCTTTGCCTAGCTCTACAATCCGCAGTGTGGTGACCAACTTGTTTATGGTACGTGCAATATGGAAGCCTAGAATGATTAGATTGATGAGGGGGCCGAGAGAATTGTCTAGGAGGTGATGATCTAGGGGCGGACCAACAGTCCCTTGCAAGGTGGTTACTCTTACCACAATGCCAACATGAGGGAGTGGATGGTTGTGGACTATGGCGTTTCGGCATTTTATGAGGCGGCGAATTTGACTGGGGGCTACGAGCATAGGTACGCTTCTGCGACCAAGAGTTTTGAGAATTTGTGGGAGGATGCTGAGAGCTTGTGACTACATTTACAGCATCAGAGGGTGGCAACAGTTGAGCACTTCGGGGAGCTAGTTTATCGGCGGCATTGTTAATAGCCTCAAACACTTCACCAATTTCATGTTTAACACCAAAATTTTGTTGCTCAACGATTGGTTTTGTATGCTCGGGGGCAAAATGCATTAAAGTACCAAATGCTATCATTTTGGCCATAGCCTCAGGGGACAGATTATTGTCTTTATCTAACCAAGTTGAATTATTCATAGCAGAAACTAAGGCATACAGATACTGATCGAGACGGCTAGTAAACGCATTAAACGATTCACCAGGCTGCATGGTGGCATTGGCAATTTTCTTGACTAACCTATATGGGTCAAGGTCTCCTTTATTAACAAAGCGACGGCGAAAGAAATCCTTAAATTCAGGCCAAGACTGGAGGCTAACAATGGCTTTCTCATCAACAACAAAACGTGCATCACCTTTGGTTGTGTCCACAGCTGACCGTGCAATTGCTAAGTATTCGGCATCAGTAGGCTTAGAAAAACGTGCAACAGTTTTCGCTTCAACCTTACTAAACCATGACTCTAATAAGCGGGATTCCCCAGCAAAAAGAGGAATAGCCATTTCCTGAGCTGATCTCTGGCCATTGGGACAAGCAACTGTTCCCATTGATTCTGAAGGGGTTTCAACAGTGGTAGGCATTGTCACAGCCGTGGAAGTAATATTTGAACGCAGATTATAATTAAGTGCACCTGGCATCAGAAATAGTATACACAAAAATAAACACAAAAAATATCAACTTGGCTAAAGTAAAAATGGCAGAAATAAAATTATTAAATTGGGCTAGGCAAGAAAATAATTAAGAACAAGCAATTGTAAACTAAATTTAGCAATCTTTCATTAAAAAATGACTGGAATTAGATGTATGTAAATTAATTAAACCAGACTAAGCACAGCAATTTAGAATAAAAACTGGGAAATGCAATTGCAAAATTTCATTAAAAAAGATTCAACACAACAAGTGGCAATGCAAGAAATATGGATGTAGCACATAAACTGGACACAGGAATGTATATAACTCCTATGGTAAAAGTTTAAAATAAAATGCTTAAAGGATAAATTTCAAGTTAGGTCTGGAGAAATTAAAAAAAATTATATTGCACAAATCCTTAACTGCTACTAAAACAAGGATTTCTTAATTCACTGGAATTTGAATTTACCAATAACACTCTAGGAGAACAATGAAAATTCAATGAAATTACTGTAAGAAGCAGGAATGTTGAAATCACACAGGAAAACTGTGGGGAGTGCAGTACTGAACCAGCTCCAATATTTAACAAGTCACTGAATGGTTAATTCACAGGATATTATGGGAATTATTACATAAGTCACTTTTTAACACTTGGCACGTTGTTCTCAACTAGCAATTACTTATCTCAGGGTTGTAATTTATGAGGATCACCAGTAGCCAAAGTAGGAGAAGCGTCGTGAAGATCTGAAGAGGCCCATGTGAGGCGTGTTTACAAACTGGATGCGACGGCAGCGCTCCTGGCGGCGGTGGCGCGAGACTCAGGGACCCCACACTGTTCAGGCTAGAGGCACGAAGATAAATTCTGACGACGACAATATTGCGACGATGGAATAACCAGTTGATACTTGCGACGATGGCTGACGACGATTGCAGTAGCTTGCACCCTCACGAAGCTTGATACTGTCAGCTTGGGTGGCGGTGGTGGTGGTGGTGGGTGTAATAGGTGGTTCCCACGTGGTGGCGCGAGGTTCAAAAATGGCTGGCGCGGGAAGCTTCCTTCCTCCTCACTGATGAGATGAGTGAACGTTCTCACAGGAAAATATTGACCCTTACTTCTAAAACGTTAGCCTGGAGTAGTGGTTGATGGCAGGACCCCGGTCTGGCACAATATTTGATGCGTGGGTGGCAGGACGGCGGCTTATGGCGGTGGCGGTGGCGGCGGTTTTGGCTGGAACACGAGGCGATGCTGGGTACTGGAACTTTTGCTTCCAGAAAAAAATTTCTGGATCCCACCGCTGCTACCAGTATTCGTTTGCCTTGTTCGGGTTGAATGTAGACACAGTAGTCGCTTCTGTATATATTTATTGAGTGAGGCAAACAGGTGTATAACTGGCCAGCCGAGGTCCACCTACTCTGGGTCTGTGAGGATAACTGAGGCTGCTGGGAGCATGCTTGATGCTCCTCTGTCTGGCATGACGTCAGAGGCCTACTTGCCTGTGATTGGTTACATTTCAACTGACAGAATTTGAGTATAACACATTTGTATAGGGTTTTACTAGTCCGTTTTGTCACCATTGTTGGGGTAAGGTATTGTAATTATCAGGGAAAAGCGCCAAGCCATTGCGACAACATAGCACTGGGAAAGGGTCAGGATATGGATTTGGGATGGTACGGCTGGATGGAATGGTGCCCAACCACTTTGAGGGTCGGGGATTGAACGCCGACCTGCATGAAGCGAGACCGTCGCTCTACCGTCTAGCTCAAGTGGCTTTATTATTGATGAACTAACGTAGGAAAACTTCAAAATTACAGTAATATGAGTGATTCCGCATATAGATACTTCAGCGGTGAACAGATGCAGCCGTCTACGGTGAAGTACTTGCCCACGACTACTGTGAGACGGCTGGTATAGTGCTGGGTTCAAGGCCTATCATCGAGGAAGGCCTATTTCCGACCAGCCAACAAGCCAACTATAGTCCTGAACATGGGGGTCAGAACTAAAGTACTGTTCTCAGTGTATATTATCAGAGTCAGAAACATAAACATTATTCCTAACACATTATACAAGTCGTTACACAGAAGAGGTGTAGGTGTTCCTTGGTGAGTTAGTGCAGTGATCCCTGAGGTGAGCAGCAGGTCCAGAGGTGTAGGTGTTCCTTGGTGAGTTAGTGCAGTGATCCCTGAGGTGAGCAGCAGGTCCAGAGGTGTAGGTGTTCCTTAGTGAGTTAGTGCAGTGATCTCTGAGGTGAGCAGCAGGTCCAGAGGTGTAGGTGTTCCTTAGTGAGTTAGTGCAGTGATCTCTGAGGTGAGCAGCAGGTCCAGAGGTGTAGGTGTTCCTTAGTGAGTTAGTGCAGTGATCTCTGAGGTGAGCAGCAGGTCCAGAGGTGTAGGTGTTCCTTAGTGAGTTAGTGCAGTGATCTCTGAGGTGAGCAGCAGGTCCAGAGGTGTAGGTGTTCCTTAGTGAGTTAGTGCAGTGATCTCTGAGGTGAGCAGCAGGTCCAGAGGTGTAGGTGTTCCTTAGTGAGTTAGTGCAGTGATCCCTGAGGTGAGCAGCAGGTCCAGAGGTGTAGGTGTTCCTTAGTGAGTTAGTGCAGTGATCCCTGAGGTGAGCAGCAGGTCCAGAGGTGTAGGTGTTCCTTAGTGAGTTAGTGCAGTGATCCCTGAGGTGAGCAGCAGGTCCAGAGGTGTAGGTGTTCCTTAGTGAGTTAGTGCAGTGATCCCTGAGGTGAGCAGCAGGTCCAGAGGTGTAGGTGTTCCTTAGTGAGTTAGTGCAGTGATCCCTGAGGTGAGCAGCAGGTCCAGAGGTGTAGGTGTTCCTTAGTGAGTTAGTGCAGTGATCCCTGAGGTGAGCAGCAGGTCCAGAGGTGTAGGTGTTCCTTAGTGAGTTAGTGCAGTGATCCCTGAGGTGAGCAGCAGGTCCAGAGGTGTAGGTGTTCCTTAGTGAGTTAGTGCAGTGATCTCTGAGGTGAGCAGCAGGTCCAGAGGTGTAGGTGTTCCTTAGTGAGTTAGTGCAGTGATCTCTGAGGTGAGCAGCAGGTCCAGAGGTGTAGGTGTTCCTTAGTGAATTAGTGCAGTGATCCCTGAGGTGAGCAGCAGGTCCAGAGGTGTAGGTGTTCCTTAGTGAGTTAGTGCAGTGATCTCTGAGGTGAGCACCAGGTCCAGAGGTGTAGGTGTTCCTTAGTGAGTTAGTGCAGTGATCTCTGAGGTGAGCAGCAGGTCCAGAGGTGTAGGTGTTCCTTAGTGAGTTAGTGCAGTGATCCCTGAGGTGAGCAGCAGGTCCAGAGGTGTAGGTGTTCCTTAGTGAGTTAGTGCAGTGATCTCTGAGGTGAGCAGCAGGTCCAGAGGTGTAGGTGTTCCTTAGTGAGTTAGTGCAGTGATCTCTGAGGTGAGCAGCAGGTCCAGAGGTGTAGGTGTTCCTTAGTGAGTTAGTGCAGTGATCTCTGAGGTGAGCACCAGGTCCAGAGGTGTAGGTGTTCCTTAGTGAGTTAGTGCAGTGATCTCTGAGGTGAGCAGCAGGTCCAGAGGTGTAGGTGTTCCTTAGTGAGTTAGTGCAGTGATCCCTGAGGTGAGCAGCAGGTCCAGAGGTGTAGGTGTTCCTTAGTGAGTTAGTGCAGTGATCTCTGAGGTGAGCACCAGGTCCAGAGGTGTAGGTGTTCCTTAGTGAGTTAGTGCAGTGATCTCTGAGGTGAGCACCAGGTCCAGAGGTGTAGGTGTTCCTTAGTGAGTTAGTGCAGTGATCTCTGAGGTGAGCACCAGGTCCAGAGGTGTAGGTGTTCCTTAGTGAGTTAGTGCAGTGATCTCTGAGGTGAGCAGCAGGTCCAGAGGTGTAGGTGTTCCTTAGTGAGTTAGTGCAGTGATCCCTGAGGTGAGCAGCAGGTCCAGAGGTGTAGGTGTTCCTTAGTGAGTTAGTGCAGTGATCTCTGAGGTGAGCAGCAGGTCCAGAGGTGTAGGTGTTCCTTAGTGAGTTAGTGCAGTGATCTCTGAGGTGAGCAGCAGGTCCCAGGACTAACAAACAAAACATGATTATGACATAGAAAATATTACAAAAAATACCTACTATTTGTATATGTTTCTTGGATGAAAACCAACGACAATTTCAAGTGATGGGCGCAAGGGAACTCTCAGGGCTGTTGAATATGTGGCAATTACAGCACAACAATACAGCTGGAGCAATACTGTCGGCTACAGGTTCAGCAATACAGTCAACTACTAACTTCAAGCAGAAGTTACAAGGCAGTTTCTCTCTGAGGACAAGCTCTCACTAGCCAAGGTAATTGGCCGAAGATAAATATTAATGGAAAATTATGTTTGGCTACCGAGAATTGCTCCAGGGATTTACATACGCTGGCAGACCATCACGGTTCAATTCTGCAACATCAATGCACCGACCCAACCACAACAGCCTCGTTGCCCTACCTTCGCATCAACGCAGAGCAAGTGTTCAAATTTTTGTTTAGACGATCTTCCCTACCTGTGAGTTTATAACCATTCAACCATCCGGGCACTGAGTTACGGTGCATGTATCCAGGATACATCCTCCCTGTACCTCCTCCCTGTCTTGTGATACAGCCATCATGTATTGTGCTACAATAGTGCCCTTCATGTATTGTGCTACAATAGTGCCCTTCATGTATTGTGCTACAATAGTGGCCTTCATGTATTGTGCTACAATAGTGGCCTTCATGTATTGTGCTACAATAGTGCTCTTCATGTATTGTGCTACAATAGTGCCCTACAAGTATTGTGCTACAATAGTGGCCTTCATGTATTGTGCTACAATAGTGCCCTACAAGTATTGTGCTACAATAGTGCCCTTCATGTATTGTGCTACAATAGTGGCCTTCATGTATTGTGCAACAATAGTGGCCTTCATGTATTGTGCTACAATAGTGTTCTTCATGTATTGTGCTACAATAGTGGCCTTCATGTATTGTGCTACAATAGTGGCCTTCATGTATTGTGCTACAATAGTGCTCTTCATGTATTGTGCTACAATAGTGCCCTTCAAGTATTGTGCTACAATAGTGGCCTTCATGTATTGTGCTACAATAGTGCTCTTCATGTATTGTGCTACAATAGTGCCCTTCATGTATTGTGCTACAATAGTGCCCTTCATGTATTGTGCTACAATAGTGGCCTTCATGTATTGTGCTACAATAGTGCCCTTCATGTATTGTGCTACAATAGTGGCCATCATGTATTGTGCTACAATAGTGGCCTTCATGTATTGTGCTACAATAGTGCTCTTCATGTATTGTGCTACAATAGTGCCCTTCATGTATTGTGCTACAATAGTGGCCTTCCTGTATTGTGCTACAATAGTGGCCTTCATGTATTGTGCTACAATAGTGGCCTTCATGTATTGTGCTACAATAGTGCTCTTCATGTATTGTGCTACAATAGTGGCCTTCATGTATTGTGCTACAATAGTGCCCTTCATGTATTGTGCTACAATAGTGCCCTACAAGTATTGTGCTACAATAGTGCCCTTCATGTATTGTGCTACAATAGTGGCCTTCATGTATTGTGCTACAATAGTGCTCTTCATGTATTGTGCTACAATAGTGCCCTTCATGTATTGTGCTACAATAGTGCCCTTCATGTATTGTGCTACAATAGTGCCCTTCATGTATTGTGCTACAATAGTGCCCTTCATGTATTGTGCTACAATAGTGCCCTTCATATATTGTGCTACAATAGTGCCCTTCATGTATTGTGCTACAATAGTGGCCTTCATGTATTGTGCTACAATAGTGCCCTTCATGTATTGTGCTACAATAGTGGCCTTCATGTATTGTGCTACAATAGTGGCCTTCATGTATTGTGCTACAATAGTGGCCTTCATGTATTGTGCTACAATAGTGCCCATCATGTATTGTGCTACAATAGTGCCCTTCATGTATTGTGCTACAATAGTGGCCTTCATGTATTGTACTACAATAGTGCCCTTCATGTATTGTGCTACAATAGTGGCCTTCATGTATTGTGCTACAATAGTGGCCTTCATGTATTGTGCTACAATAGTGGCCTTCATGTATTGTACTACAATAGTGCCCTTCATGTATTGTGCTACAATAGTGGCCTTCATGTATTGTGCTACAATAGTGGCCTTCATGTATTGTGCTACAATAGTGTCCTTCATGTATTGTGCTACAATAGTGTCCTTCATGTATTGTGCTACAATAGTGGCCTTCATGTATTGTGCTACAATAGTGCCCTACATGTATTGTGCTACAATAGTGCCCTACATGTATTGTGCTACAATAGTGCCCTTCATGTATTGTGCTACAATAGTGCCCTTCATGTATTGTGCTACAATAGTGCCCTTCATGTATTGTGCTACAATAGTGGCCTTCATGTATTGTGCTACAATAGTGCCCTTCATGTATTGTGCTACAATAGTGCCCTTCATGTATTGTGCTACAATAGTGCCCTTCATGTGTTGTGCTACAATAGTGCCGTTCATGTATTGTGCTACAATAGTGGCCTTCATGTATTGTGCTACAATAGTGCCGTTCATGTATTGTGGCAGAGTTGTTAAGCGGGAGCCACCACCCCGGGAGACACGCTCCCACAACTCACATGACAGGACATCTGAGGTACAGTTATCTGTGACAGGCGGCCTCAAGTTGGGTCCTCAAGTTGATAACAGGTTTTGTCTGAATTATTGTGATGTTGTCTGAACCGTTAATATGAGTATTGTTGGTGCGCTGGCCCCCCTCCCCTCGTCCACCCTCCCCTCGTCCACCCTTCCCCTCGTCCACCCTCCCCTCGTCCACCCTCCCCTCGTCCACCCTCCCCCTCGTCCACCCTCCCCTCGTCCACCCCTCCCCTCGTCCACCCTCCCCCTCGTCCACCCTCCCCTCGTCCACCCTCCCCTCGTCCACCCCTCCCCTCGTCCACCCTCCCCTCGTCCACCCTCCCCCTCGTCCACCCTCCCCTCGTCCACCCTCCCCTCGTCCACCCTCCCCCTCGTCCACCCTCCCCTCGTCCACCCCTCCCCTCGTCCACCCTCCCCCTCGTCCACCCTCCCCTCGTCCACCCTCCCCCTCGTCCACCCTCCCCCTCGTCCACCCTCCCCTCGTCCACCCTCCCCTCGTCCACCCTTCCCCTCGTCCACCCTCCCCTCGTCCACCCTCCCCTCGTCCACCCTTCCCCTCGTCCACCCTCCCCTCGTCCACCCTCCCCTCGTCCACCCTCCCCCTCGGCCACCCTCCCCTCGTCCACCCTCCCCCTCGTCCACCCTCCCCTCGTCCACCCTCCCCTCGTCCACCCTCCCCCTCGTCCACCCTCCCCTCGTCCACCCTCCCCTCGTCCACCCTCCCCCTCGTCCACCCTCCCCTCGTCCACACTCCCCTCGTCCACCCTCCCCTCGTCCACCTCTCCCCTCGTCCACCCTCCCCTCGTTCACCCCTCCCCTCGTCCACCCTCCCCCTCGTCCACCCTCCCCTCGTCCACCCCTCCCCTCGTCCACCCTCCCCCTCGTCCACCCTCCCCTCGTCCACCCTCCCCCCTCGTCCACCCTCCCCTCGTCCACCCTCCCCCTCGTCCACCCTCCCCTCGTCCACCCTCCCCTCGTCCACCCTCCCCCTCGTCCACCCTCCCCTCGTCCACCCTCCCCTCGTCCACCCTCCCCTCGTCCACCCTCCCCTCGTCCACCCTCCCCACGTCCACCCTCCCCCTCGTCCACCCTCCCCTCGTCCACCCTCCCCCTCGTCCACCCTCCCCTCGTCCACCCTCCCCTCGTCCACCCTCCCCCTCGTCCACCCTCCCCTCGTCCACCCTCCCTCGTCCACCCTCCCCCTCGTCCACCCTCCCCTCGTCCACCCTCCCCTCGTCCCCCCTCCCCTCGTCCACCCTCCCCCTCGTCCACCCTCCCCTCGTCCACCCTTCCCTCGTCCACCCTCCCCCTCGTCCACCCTCCCCTCGTCCACCCCTCCCCTCGTCCACCCTCCCCCTCGTCCACCCTCCCCTTGTCCACCCTCCCCCTCGTCCACCCTCCCCTCTTCCACCCTCCCCTCGTCCACCCTCCCCTCGTCCACCCTCCCCCTCGTCCACCCTCCCCTTCGTCCACCCTCCCCTCGTCCACCCTCCCCCTCGTCCACCCTCCCCTCGTCCACCCTCCCCTCGTCCACCCTCCCCTCGTCCACCCTCCCCCTCGTCCACCCTCCCCTCGTCCACCCTCCCCTCGTCCACCCTCCCCTCGTCCACCCTCCCCCTCGTCCACCCTCCCCTCGTCCACCCTCCCCCTCGTCCACCCTCCCCCTCGTCCACCCTCCCCCTCGTCCACCCTCCCCCTCGTCAACCTTCCCCCACGTCCACCCTCGTCCACCCTCCCCTCGTCCACCCTCCCCTCGTCCACCCTCCCCCTCGTCCACCCTCCCCCTCGTCCACCCTCCCCCTCGTCCACCCTCCCCTCGTCCACCATCCCTTCGTCCTCCCTCCCCCTCGTCCTCCCTCCCCCTCGTTCACTCTCCCCCCTCGTCCACCCTCCCCTCGTCCACCCCCCACCCTCGTCCACCCTCCACTCGTCCACCCTCCCCCTCGTCCACCCTCCCCCTCGTCCACCCTCCACTCGTCCACCCTCCCCCTCGTCCTCCCTCCCCCTCGTTCACTCTCCCCCCTCGTCCACCCTCCCGTCGGCCACCCTCTCCCTCGTCCACCCTCCCCTCGTCCACCCTCCCCCTCGTCCACCCTCCCCCTCGTCCACCCTCCCCCAAGTCCACCCTCCCCTTCGTCCACCCTCCCCTCGTCCACCCTCCCCCTCGTCCACCCTCCCCCTCGTCCACCCTCCCCTCGTCCACCCTCCCCTCGTCCACCCTCCCCCTCGTCCACCCTCCCCTCGTCCACCCTCCCCCTCGTCCACCCTCCTCTCGTCCACCCTCCCCTCGTCCACCCTCCCCTCGTTCACCCTCCCCCTCGTCCACCCTCCCCTCGTCTACCCTCCCCCTCGTCCACCCTCCCCCTCGTCCACCCTCCCCCTCGTCCACCCTCCCCCTCGTCAACCTTCCCCCACGTCCACCCTCGTCCACCCTCCCCTCGTCCACCCTCCCCTCGTCCACCCTCCCCCTCGTCCACCCTCCCCCTCGTCCACCCTCCCCCTCGTCCACCCTCCCCTCGTCCACCATCCCTTCGTCCTCCCTCCCCCTCGTCCTCCCTCCCCCTCGTTCACTCTCCCCCCTCGTCCACCCTCCCCTCGTCCACCCCCCACCCTCGTCCACCCTCCACTCGTCCACCCTCCCCCTCGTCCACCCTCCACTCGTCCACCCTCCCCCTCGTCCTCCCTCCCCCTCGTTCACTCTCCCCCCTCGTCCACCCTCCCGTCGGCCACCCTCTCCCTCGTCCACCCTCCCCTCGTCCACCCTCCCCCTCGTCCACCCTCCCCCTCGTCCACCCTCCCCCAAGTCCACCCTCCCCCTTTCGTCCACACCCTCCCTCCCTCGTCCCCCCTCCCCCTCTTCCACCCTCCCCTCGTCCACCCTTCCTCTCGTCCACCCTCCCCTCGTCCACCCTCCCCTTCGTCCACCCTCCCCTCGTCCACCCTCCCCCTCGTCCACCCTCCCCCTCGTCCACCCTCCCCCTCGTCCACCCTCCCCTTCGTTCACCTTTCCCCTCGTCCACCCTCCCCCTCGTCCACCCTCCCCCTCGTCCACCCTCCCCTCGTCCACCCTCCCCCTCGTCCACCCTCCCCCTCGTCCACCCTCCCCTCGCCCACCCTCTCCTCGTCCACCCTCCCCCTCGTTCACCCTTCCCCTCGTCCACCTTCCCTCGTCCACCCTCCCCCTCGTCCACCCTCCCCCTCGTCCACCCTCCCCTCGCACACCCTCCCCCTCTTCCACCCTCCCCTCGTCCACCCCCTTCCTCGTCCACCCTCCCCCTCGTCCACCCTCCCCCTCGTCTACCCTCCCCCTCGTCCACCCTCCCCCTCGTCCACCCTCCCCCTCGTCCACCTTCCCCTCGTCCACCCTCCCCATCGTCCACCCTCCCCCTCGTCCACCCTCCCCTCGCCCACCCTCCCCCTCTTCCACCCTCCCCTCGTCCACCCTCCCCATCGTCCACCCTCCCCCTCGTCCACCCTCCCCCTCGTCCACCTTCCCCCTCTTCCACCCTCCCCTCGTCCACCCTCCCCATCGTCCACCCTCCCCCTCGTCCACCCTCCCCCTCGTCCACCCTCCCCTCGTCCACCCTTCCCCTCGTCCACCCTCCCCCTCGTCCACCCTCCCCCTCGTCCACCCTCCCCTCGTCCACCCTCCCCCTCGTCCACCCTCCCCCTCGTCCACCCTCCCCTCGGCCACCCTCCCCTCGTCCACCCCCCCCTCGTCCACCCTCCCCCTCGTCCCCCCTCCCCCTCGTCCACCCTCCCCCTCGTCCACCCTCCCCCTCGTCCACCCTTCCCCTCGTCCACCCTCCCCCTCGTCCACCCTCCCCTCGTCCACCCTCCCCCTCGTCCACCCTCCCCCTCGTCCACCCTCCCCTCGTCCACCCTCCCCTCGTCCACCCTCCCCTTCGTCCACCTGACTGGTAACTGTTGGACTGTTAGCCTGACAGTCGAGATTCAAATGCTGGGATCTGCATGTTTTAAATGTTTATTGTGATACAAACTTCTGATTGTAGTGATTTTAAGGTACCGTAGACTTTTTTTAGGCATTTGGTTAAATTTTTCTTTGTAATGTAACGGATTAGGATAATAATCATCGTGTTTTAGATTAAAAACAATGTTACCTAAACATGTGATCAAGAGAGCTGTAACAGTCTAAGCTGTTTTAGAAGCTTAGAGACCTTGTATAGTATTGTAGACAGGGATAATCTAGGTTTTGGAGTTTCAGGGAAGTTTGTACTTAAGCTGTTCCCAGAAAGGCTCTCAAGATAAGGGTGTCCCGAGATAATAGCAGGGGAGTGAGGCAGGCACGAGTGCTACAGCCTTCCCCTGAATTAATTCATCAGGTTTAGAGAAATTCAGATAGTAGAAGTAATTAATAGTGGTATATTAATAACGTTCCTTGTTAACTGTTAATTTAACGACAATTAGGATGTTATCTTAGGATGAGAACATCCACGAGGTGGAAAATATGTGCTGATCATCTTGTCTGTTACTCTGAATTGATAATTTCCATGAAGTATTATTCAATATTATAATTAATAATCACCATGACTCAAGTACCTATGTTATTTGTCATCAATTTTGAAATATGAATCTTGTCATCGTAAGTGACCAGTACACTGAGTTACCCTTGATAACTAGGCTTGTTAGTGAGGTTTGTCAACTAGCCCAGGTCAGCTTCACAGGTCAGAGTGAGTGTTAGAGCAGTGTGAGGAGCGGCCGTCTGGATAAAGTGCTTACAAGTTGGTTCAGTTCCTTTTAAATTCATTAATCAGTTCCTCTACTTTAAGAAGAATTTTCGTTAGGAATAAATTCAGCGTGGAATATTCATTTGTTCCATAATAATTATTTATGTTTTAATAGATCTTGTTTAGAATTTATAGTATTTAGTGGAATTTTCCCCAGTGTATATGTTATATTCGTTTATTTCGATAAGGTTTATTCACGCCCCTGATTATCGAATACACTCCTCTGAACTGTACAAATATTTTTTTTGAGATATATACAAGAGTTGTCACATTCTTGTACAGCCACTAGTACGCGTAGCGTTTCGGGCAAGTCCTCAATCCTATGGTCCCTGGAATACGATCCCCTGCCGCGAAGAATCGTTTTTTCATCCAAGTACACATTTTACTGTTGAGTTAAACAGAGGCTACAGTAAAGGATTTGAGCCCAGTAAACCATCCCCGGCCAGGATACGAACCCATGACAAAGCGCTCGCGGAACGCCAGGCGAGTGTCTTACCACTACACCACGTGGACTTGTTAGGTCCCCGTGGTGCATCTCTTATTCTATTCACTATAAGCCCTTTTGTCGAGTCAAACAGCACATTTAAAGTAAATCTCATCTCCCCTTTCGGATAATTGGTGATCCACATTCAGGGATCAAGTGCTAATTGACAGTTTCCTGCTTCACCGTCAGTTAGGGGGATTGTCAGTAAAGGAATTAAGTCAGGTGGTGGCGGCGTTCTTTAAGTCTCTAATACCAGGCAATTCACTAAGGTACAAGGTTCTCGTGTCGTGACAGGTAGGAGATCAAACGCTTCAGGTCCGAGGAGTTGGACTGAAGGTTACAGCAAGCCGCAACTCTGGTGATCATCATACATCACAGTACATAACGACCTGTTGTAGCTAAACAAGAGAAGTTAATTCAGATCTGACCCGGTTACAGGGTGGCCAAGGTACTGGTTGACTGGTACTAGTGGCCAAGGTAATGGTTGACTGGCACTAGTGGCCAAGGTACTGGTTGACTGGTACTAGTGGCCAAGGTAATGGTTGACTGGCACTGGGTGGCCAAGGTACTGGTTGACTGGTACTAGTGGCCAAGGTAATGGTTGACTGGCACTAGTGGCCAAGGTACTGGTTGACTGGTACTAGTGGCCAAGGTAATGGTTGACTGGCACTGGGTGGCCAAGGTACTGGTTGACTGGTACTAGTGGCCAAGGTACTGGTTGACTGGTACTGGGTGGCCAAGGTCCTGGTTGACTGGTACTGGGTGGCCAAGGTCCTGGTACTGGGTGGCCAAGGTACTGACACTGGGTGGCCAAGCTACTGGCACTGGGTGGTCAAGGTACTGGTACAGGGTGGCCAAGGTCCTGGTTGACTGGTACTGGGTGGCCAAGTTCCTGGTTGACTGGCACTGGGTGGCCAAGGTCTTGGTTGACTGGCACTGGGTGGCCAAGTTCCTGGTTGACTGGCACTGGGTGGCCAAGTTCCTGGTTGACTGGTATTGGGTGGCCAAGTTCCTGGTTGACTGGTATTGGGTGGCCAAGGTCCTGGTTGACTGGTACTGGGTGGCCAAGTTCCTGGTTGACTGGCACTGGGTGGCCAAGGTCCTGGTTGACTGGCACTGGGTGGCCAAGTTCCTGGTTGACTGGTATTAGGTGGCCAAGGTCCTGGTTGACTGGTACTGGGTGGCCAAAGTCTTGGTTGACTGGCACTGGGTGGCCAAGTTCCTGGTTGACTGGTATTGGGTGGCCAAGGTCCTGGTTGACTGGCACTGGGTGGCCAAGTTCCTGGTTGACTGGTACTGGGTGGCCAAGGTCTTGGTTGACTGGCACTGGGTGGCCAAGTTCCTGGTTGACTGGTATTGGGTGGCCAAGGTCCTGGTTGACTGGTACTGGGTGGCCAAGGTCTTGGTTGACTGGTACTGGGTGGCCAAGGTCTTGGTTGACTGGCACTGGGTGGCCAAGTTCCTGGTTGACTGGCACTGGGTGGCCAAGTTCCTGGTTGACTGGTACTGGGTGGCCAAGGTTCCTGGTTGACTGGCACTGGGTGGCCAAGTTCCTGGTTGACTGGTACTGGGTGGCCAAGGTATTGGTTGACTGGCACTGGGTGGCCAAGTTCCTGGTTGACTGGTACTGGGTGGCCAAGGTCCTGGTTGACTGGTACTGGGTGGCCAAGGTCTTGGTTGACTGGTACTGGATGGCCAAGGTCCTGGTTGACTGGAACTGGGTGGTCAAGGTCTTGGTTGACTGGCACTGGGTGGCCAAGGTCCTGGTTGACTGGCACTGGGTAGTCAAGGTCCTGGTTGACTGGCACTGGGTGGCCAAGTTCCTGGTTGACTGGTACTGGGTGGCCAAGGTCCTGGTTGACTGGTACTGGGTGGCCAAGGTCTTGGTTGACTGGTACTGGATGGCCAAGGTCCTGGTTGACTGGTACTGCGTGGCCAAGGTCCTGGTTGACTGGCACTGGGTGGCCAAGGTCCTGGTTGACTGGCACTGGGTGGTCAAGGTCCTGGTTGACTGGCACTGTGTGGTCAAGGTCCTGGTTGACTGGTACTGGGTGGCCAAGGTCTTGGTTGACTGGCACTGGGTGGCCAAGTTCCTGGTTGACTGGTACTGGGTGGCCAAGGTCTTGGTTGACTGGCACTGGGTGGCCAAGGTCCTGGTTGACTGGCACTGGGTGGTCAAGGTCCTGGTTGACTGGTTCTGGGTGGCCAAGGTCTTGGTTGACTGGCACTGGGTGGCCAAGTTCCTGGTTGACTGGTACTGGGTGGCTAAGGTCCTGGTTGACTGGCACTGGGTGGTCAAGGTCCTGGTTGACTGGTACTGGGTGGCCAAGGTCTTGGTTGACTGGTTCTGGGTGGCCAAGGTCTTGGTTGACTGGCACTGGGTGGCCAAGTTCCTGGTTGACTGGTACTGGGTGGCCAAGGTCCTGGTTGACTGGCACTGGGTGGTCAAGGTCCTGGTTGACTGGTACTGGGTGGCCAAGGTCTTGGTTGACTGGTACTGGGTGGCCAAGGTCTTGGTTGACTGGCACTGGGTGGCCAAGTTCCTGGTTGACTGGTACTGGGTGGCCAAGGTCCTGGTTGACTGGCACTGGGTGGCCAAGTTCCTGGTTGACTGGTACTGAGTGGTCAAGGTCCTGGTTGACTGGTACTGGGTGGCCAAGGTCTTGGTTGACTGGCACTGGGTGGCCAAGGTCCTGGTT
The DNA here is from genome assembly GCF_040958095.1 of Procambarus clarkii. NCBI lineage: Eukaryota > Metazoa > Arthropoda > Malacostraca > Decapoda > Cambaridae > Procambarus > Procambarus clarkii. The sequence continues at coordinate 45,615,818 of NC_091152.1, read as the reverse complement.
AACTGGCACTGGGTGGCCAAGGAACTGGCCACCCAGGGTCGCCAGTTCCAGTTCAGGTTACCTCACAAGTAACAATGGGGTCAGGTTACCCCACAAGTAACAATGGGGTCAGGTTACCCCCACCAGTAACAATGGGGTCAGGTTACCCCACAAGCAACAATGGGGTCAGGTTACCTCACAAGTAACAATGGGGTCAGGTTACCCCACAAGCAACAATGGGGTCAGGTTGCCTTACAAGTAACAATGGGGTCAGGTTACCCCACAAGCAACAATGGGGTCAGGTTACCCCACAAGCAACAATGGGGTCAGGTTGCCTTGCAAGTAACAATGGGGTCAGGTTACCCCACAAGCAACAATGGGGTCAGGTTACCTCACAAGCAACAATTGGGTAAGGTTACCCCACAAGTAACAATGGGGTCAGGTTGCCTCACAAGTAACAATGGGGTCAGGTTACCTCACAAGTAACAATTGGGTCAGGTTACCTCACAAGTAACAATGGGGTCAGGTTACCCCACAAGCAACAATGGGGTCAGGTTACCTCACAAGTAACAATGGGGTCAGGTTACCCCACAAGTAACAATGGGGTCATGTTACCCAACAAGAAACAATGGGGTCAGGTTACCCCACAAGCAACAATGGGGTCAGGTTACCTCACAAGTAACAATGGGGTCAGGTTACCCCACAAGCAACAATGGGGTCAGGTTACCCCCCAAGCAACAATGAGGTCAGGTTACCCCACAAGCAACAATGGGTCAGGTTACCTGACAAGCAACAATGGGGTCAGGTTACCTCACAAGTAACAATGGGGGTCAGGTTACCCCACAAGTAACAATGGGGTCAGGTTACCCCCACCAGTAACAATGGGGTCAGGTTACCCCACAAGCAACAATGGGGTCAGGTTACCCCACAAGCAACAATGGGTCAGGTTACCCCACAAGCAACAATGGGTCAGGTTACCTCACAAGTAACAATGGGGTCAGGTTACCTCACAAGTAACAATGGGGTCAGGTTACCCCACAAGCAACAATGGGGTCAGGTTACCTCACAAGCAACAATGGGGTCAGGTTACCCCACAAGCAAGAATGGGGTCAGGTTACTCCACAAGTAACAATGGGGTCAGGTTACCCCACAAGTAACAATGGGGTCAGGTTACCCCACAAGCAACAATGGGGTCAGGTTACCCCACAAGCAACAATGGGGTCAGGTTACCCCACAAGCAACAATGGGGTCAGGTTACCTCACAAGCAACAATGGGGTCAGGTTACCCCACAAGCAACAATGGGGTCAGGTTACCCCACAAGCAACAATGGGGTCAGGTTACCCCACAAGCAACAATGGGGTCAGGTTACCCCACAAGCAACAATGGGGTCAGGTTACCCCACAAGCAACAATGGGGTCAGGTTACCCCACAAGCAACAATGGGGTCAGGTTACCCCACAAGCAACAATGGGGTCAGGTTACCCCACAAGCAACAATGGGGTCAGGTTACCCCACAAGCAACAATGGGGTCAGGTTACCCCACAAGCAACAATGGGGTCATTTACAGAAAGACTCAGAAAACAGTGATGATTCATTTTTTGTTCTTCCCTAAAGATGTGAATGATTGTGTATAAACGGTGAACAATGTAGAGTGAACACTCGTCGTTGTTGTACTGCAGAAGGAAGCTGTGTTCTTGTACTCATCTGATCGTGCTTCCGGGGGTTGAGCTTCGGCTCTTTGGTCCCACCTTTCGACTGTCAATCAACTGGTGTTCAGATTCCTGAGCCTATTGGGCTCTATCATTATACTTGAAGCTTTGTATGGAGTCAGCCTCCACCACATCACTGCCTAATGCATTCCATCTGTTAACTACTCTGACACTGCAAAGTTCTTTATAATGTCTCTATGACTCATTTGGGCACTCAGGTTCCACTTAGGGTAAATAAACACAGTTTATTTAACACATCAATTGCTCCGAGTTTCTTTTATGTAGCGATCATGTCTCCCCAATTCTTGTCTCCTAGCGACTTGAGGTTTAGTTCTTGTAGTCTCTCCTCGTAGCTCATACCCCTCAGCTCGAGTACAAGTCTGTTGGCATATCGTTGAACCTTTTCCAATTTTGTTTTGTGCTGCAGACTCCAAGCTGGAGTTGCATATTTCAGGATTGGTCTGATATACGTGTTATACAAGGTTCTAAATGATTCTTTTTACAAGTTTCTGATGCCAGTTCTTATGTTGGCCATGTAACACGGGCGATTCGTTCTTTCTTTTAATCTTCTTTACCCCCACCCGGTCCTTAATCTTTATTCGCTTTTCAAACCAAGGGACCCCCCGGGCCTAACTGAAGCCGATCCCACGCTACGTGGTCTTAAACCGTTTGACCGGCTTAAGATTCTACAACCTTATGACGTGAAAACAGACTTCTAGCAAAACTCTAGAATCGCCTTGCGCTGCCACCACCAGACCATTACCACTGAGCAATGACCGAGGTCTGGATGGATCATGCTAATCAAAAAACCTCGGGGCTTGATCCCCACTAGTAATATATGAATTGAATTTTACGTTAGGTGTGGAATTAAATAAAATCAAAGGGATAATAAATTCTTATTCGGTGTTAGAATGCGTCCAACTCAACTTGGCCTCTTAGGCTTCCCACGTCGTCTGGGACAATGTAAATAAATTACATAAAATGGAAATTAATAAGAAGACAATTTACTAGCTAAATGTTTTTTTTTCAAAACTAAACAAAATCTAAATCAAAGCACTCCCTAAACTGAGCACTCCCTGATATGAAAGCAATGAGTTGAACAAATTCCCGATACCAAACTCTTAACAACTCTACCTTGAGGCGACCAGCTCTGTGTTAGTGCTAGGTTTTGGGGCAAGTGGGTCGAAGGTCACCTGCCCGGGCCGCTCCTGGTACCACACTGTCTTTCCCACTTGCTCCTCTACCCAGAAGCACAGATCGGTATTCTTCCGCCTAGTTTACTAAGTTAATAGCAAGGCTTAAGTTTAACAACTAATCTCTGTTGTACTGAATGACCCAGGTTGGTTGAATTCTTTTAACTGAAGTTAATTACACAAGCATCTTAAGGAAGGGCTATTTCCGATTACAAAATGGCTATTTGACCTTTGAGATATAGTGGACATGGAAACTCTGATGACCTGTGACCACTGAGGTCACTCCGCAGCAAAGTCTAGTCATGGCTCGTGACGTCACTGATGGTGACTTACTCATTATTCTAACAATCAGGATACTATAAACAGGAATATTATACAATTTGAATGAAGACTAATCTCTCTAAATTACTGATTAATGTGGAATAATTCATTATACGGAATTGTGAACAAAGGCGGCAGTTATTTTCACCGCCAATCATCCCCAGGGATGCGGCCATGCTTGGGTCGGGTCCTTACACCTGGTTCCAACCTTCCCACTCGCTCATGCAATTATTCATTTTAAAACAGCTTCAGTTGTTACAACCCCCCCCCCCCCACCGCACAAGCAACTTAGTAAACCTTGTTAATTTGTTCAAAATAATGAGGTTTAGTATCCAAATCCTCAGTAAACTCAAACTCATGCCACAAACAAAAGTTAACCTAACTACGAAAATTTGACAATCATCAAATTGTCCAACAGTATCACAATAAACATATTCAAATACATAAATGTGTCGGCTGTCAACTGACAGCAATCCTCCAACATCAGGAAACATACATCCTACACTTACTGACATAACTAAATAACATGTCCCTTCTCTAACAGCAAAGACTAGCTATTAACATCTCTTGGCTCTTCACTAGCCAACCTCATGTGTCCTCTAGAACCGGACACACCGTGCTCAACATAAAACATAAAAGTTGTATCTACCAACTGAACTTTCAGTCATCCGGGAGCGTACCACTGAACTCTACTAAGTTCACGTCCGTGTACTATCCACTCCCCAATCAATGTCACCTGGACATTCTCAAGTAACACACCTAGTTTTGATTACATGTATCTAACATATATATAAAAAAAATCCTACTATACTATATCACAGGTTTCAGCTGACTGTAGAGCCAAGTGTTCGCACTCACTGTAAGAGTGTCAATGTTTATATTGGTCCGCCTCTCCTGTGTTTCAAACATTCTGAAAAAAAATAGCACAATATTTTCCATAACGGTTTGTTTTGGACTTAGACAATTAAACAGGGGCTTCGATTTTAATCACTGACCAATTTATAGAGTAGAATTTTCATATCATTATATACCATAATAATTATTTTAAATCTGTTTTCCAACATTTATAAAGTATTGTGATTCTAAATCTGTGATTCAACATTTAAACAAAAGTGCTCAGATAGTTTTTATACAGATGTTCAGAGCCAACTTTATCTTTTGTACCAAATGTTCTTATTGAGTAATAAAAAACGATGCTATTGGACGCTGAATGTAGTCGTTGACGATGATGTTGTCAATCTTGCTTCTCCCATGCGTCATCGTCGATACCTGGTCCTCTTGTACTCCCATCCGGTAGTCTTGAATGACGACAGAGTGTAGTAGAGCGGAGTGCCAAGTGACAGCTGTAGAATACTGTTACTTCGACCATTGATCTTGCTCCCGACAGTCCACACGCCTTCGTATCAATCGCAGTTCACACAGCAGTCTTGATGTTAAACTTGACGTCGCAGATGACCACAGCAGAGCAGGACTGGATGTACCAACGGTCTCTTAACAGGAGTGGTGTCAGAGGGTCGTAGAGGCGGGTTGCTTGTTTGCAGAACAGGTGAATCCCATCTTCCATCATTGCTCACGTCATCTCAGGCGTTTCTTGATGTCACCAGGTTACTAGGCCGTAAACACCAACTGTGTATACCCTCGTACCGCTGACTTTAGGCCAAAGGAGACAATTTTGCGACCTTCTATGGCGAGTCCCAGAACTCTGTAGAAAGACCGTGCCTTCCACCTGTGACCGCCTTAGTTCCGCGTTCCTGTTGCTTCAGATGACATAATCATTAATCTTCCGGCGAAACTCTTGAGTACTGCTAAGTGCTTTCCATTTCTTCACCTCTCCTCCAACACTGCTGGAATGGCTGCATTCTTGATGACGCAGCAGTTGGGTAGTGGTGATCTCGAGACAACTACCCCGGCGTTGTATGGTACCTCCGGTGACTACTATATGTGGACAGCTCGCTGGCCCTGACAACCTCGTTAGTGACGTGAGGCGTCGGCCGGGTGACTCTTGGATAGTCACTCATCCCCAAAGTAACTGATGTATGGGTTACTGGGTCTGGTGGGGGGAGGGCTTTGTGTAAGGTGCCTCCCCCCTCGGTCTTTACAGACAAGGGTTCACGTGTGGCTGGAACAACTGGGTCGGTGTACCAATCAGACCTGGGAACAGACAGACAGACAACACAGCGGAAGCATAGATATACTCTGCGTTTGGCGGAGGTGGAACCCCAGAGCATGGTAAAAGCTGCTACCCGAGTTAAGTATAGTAATAGTTCACATTGCCTCTACAGGAAAATCTAATGAATACTAAGGCATACTAACCAAGGAAGTTAGTTTACTGTATAGCGCGAGATCTCGTCACCATAGGGTGGCAAGATTGCACCTGACTACTGACGAGCGATGACAGAGGGTCATCCTCATCCCCTGACTCGCTGGTGAAGCCATGAGTCAGCACTGCTGAGTCAGGAACTAGACCCGCTGAAGGCAGTTCTAATTCCTCTCTAGCATGATATTGTTTAAATTTATTTACATGAATTGTCCTTTCCACCTGGTCCTCGAATACTCCTATTATAACAAGATTAACCGGCCCTGCCCTTTTAACTACTCTATATGGCCCTCGCCACCTCGGAGCTAGTTTCCTACTCTGATTGGCGGGCGCAGCCTCATTCACTCTGAAGACGAGGCTTCCTTCAACTCAAGAGGCGCACTTTCTTGTCATAAAAATGAGCATACCGATTCCGTGCCTTCTTGGACGCTTCAGCTGCAGTATTCCATGCATTTCTCATTTTTCCAAGGACCTCTGAAGGATAGTCCTCCCCGTATGCAACATTATGTCTGTTAAGCAGACCTAAGGGAAAATTGCATGAATTACCGGTAAACAAATGAAGGGGTGGGGTGTTAATTGATTGGTGGATGGCAGTATCAAGGCTAATTGAACATAGGGTAGGTGTTCATCCCAAGAGTTCGCATCATGTTCAGAAAGGATTGCAAGCATATCCTTGACTGAACGATTAGTCCGTCCCGTCATTCCGTTTGCTTGTGGGTGGTAGGCTGTTGTAAAAGCCGAAGTTGTCTCTAAAATCTTACAAACTTCCCTTAATATATTCCTATTGAATTCTTGACCCCGGTCAGAGACTAAAACTTTAGGAGGTCCGAATACAGTAACGAACCTATGGAAGAACGCATCTGCAACCGTTCGAGAATCCTTCCAAGGTAATGCAACTAGTGTAGTGTACCTGGACAAATGGTAAACTAGCACCAACACGTATCTATTCCCAGAATGACTGTGATGTAAATCAATCAAATTGGCCCTCACACAATCTAAAGGTTCACGAATTTCAGGAAATTCCTGAAGTGGGGCTTGTACCTTAAGGGTGCCTTTTCTCCTCTAGCACCGGTTGCATGTCTTCACATATTTGATTAATTAAATTATTTTGAATTTAAATTAAATTATAATTATTTTTTATTCTGAATTACCTGAAAGTAACCCTAATGGTCTGGTGGTGGCAGAGCAAGGTGATTCTAGAATTTTGTTAGAAGTCTGTTTTCACGTCAAAAGGTTGTAGAATCAACACTTTCGCCCGGCGATAACTCAGCATTGAGTCCTCTGCTAAATAGGGGCAAGTCCGGCGAGGACTCAACACTGAGTCCTAAATGCGGTAACAGTAGCGTTTTTTTCGGGAAAGTCTTGCTGCGGTTTTGGACATTATATGCATATACTCTTGTAGAGAATTTTATTGCAAATACATTGATACCAAAATTAAAGTCCTAGGACCAGAACTGAGGTAACAAAGTTAAAAACAGAATACCCATTTTATTGCTCTTTATTAGCGCTCACAGGAGTAACGCTCTGTCACTTTCTCTGCTTGTTGTGGATGATACGCCGGGCTCTTGGACTTTATATTTGCATACTCCTGTAGGGAATTCTATTGCGAAGACAGTGATACCAAAATGAAAGACTTAGGACGAGAATTGAGATGTCCAAAGTGAAGAGTGTACACATTTTATTGCTCAGGCTCGCTCCCGGGTAACACGCTCTCACTTTGTCACTCTCTCGCCGGGCTTTTGGGCTTTATATGCATTTAGTCATGTACAGAATTCTATTGCGAACACATTGATACCAAATTGAAAAACATAGGACGAGAATTGAGATGACAAAGTTGAAAAGAATATTCACTTTTCATAGTGAGAAGCGCTTTGGGGTGGCGCAGCACTCTCTTGTAACCACGGCCTGTTTTCATCATGTCGGCGGGTGGAGATCGCTGCTGTTTTTGATATTATATGCATATAGAGTTGTTGGGAATTCTATTGCGAACACATTGATACCAAAATGAAAGACCTAGGACGAGAATTGAGTTGACAAAACTGAAAAGAGTGTAAACATTTTATCACTCTTGTGTGTTCCGGGGTAACTTTCTCTCACTTTCTCTGTTAGTTGCGGATGGTAAGCCAGGCGTTTGGAGTTTATATGCATTTAGTCCTGTAGGGAATTCTATTGCGAACATATTGATACCAAATTGAATATCTTAGGACGAGAATCTCCCTCATGCTCCCGCGGAACGTCCATGCCCACCTAGGGTAGTGAGGTCCCGGCCTGGTGCGCCAAAGTGTTAAGCCGGTCTAACGGTTTAAGACCACGTGGCGTGGGGTCGGCTTCAGTATAGCTCTGGGGGGACCCTTGGTTTGAAAAGCAAATAAAGATTAAGGACCGGGTGAAGGTAAAGACGATTAAAAGGAAGAACGAATCCCACCGCTGCCACCATTGTAACACGGGCAATTCGTTTTTTCTTTTGATCTTCTTTACCTTCACCTGGTCCTTAATCTTTATTCGCTTTTCAAACCAAGGGACCCCCCGGGCCTAACTAAAGCCGATCCCACGCTACGTGGTCTTAAACCTTTTGACCGGCTTAAGATTCTACAACCTTATGACGTGAAAACAGACTTCTAGCAAAACTCTAGAATCGCCTTGCGCTGCCACCACCAGACCATTACCACTGAGCAATGACCGAGGTCTGGATCGATCATGCTAATCAATAAACCTCGGGGCTTGATCCCCACTAGTAATATATGAATTGAATTTTACGTTAGGTGTGGAATTAAATAAAATCAAAGGGATAATAAATTCTTATTCGGTGTTAGAATGCGTCCAACTCAACTTGGCCTCTTAGGCTTCCCACGTCGTCTGGGACAATGTAAATAAATTACATAAAATGGAAATTAATAAGAAGACAATTTACTAGCTAAATGTTTTTTTTCAAAACTAAACAAAATCTAAATCAAAGCACTCCCTAAACTGAGCACTCCCTGATATGAAAGCAATGAGTTGAACAAATTCCCGATACCAAACTCTTAACAACTCTACCTTGAGGCGACCAGCTCTGTGTTAGTGCTAGGTTTTGGGGCAAGTGGGTCGAAGGTCACCTGCCCGGGCCGCTCCTGGTACCACACTGTCTTTCCCACTTGCTCCTCTACCCAGAAGCACAGATCGGTATTCTTCCGCCTAGTTTACTAAGTTACTAGCAGGGCTTAAGTTTAACAACTAATCTCTGTTGTACTGAATGACCCAGGTTGGTTGAATTCTTTTAACTGAAGTTAGGTACACAAGCATCTTAAGGAAGGGCTATTTCCGATTACAAAATGGCTATTTGACCTTTGAGAAATAGTGGACGTGGAAACTCTGATGACCTGTGACCACTGAGGTCACTCCGCAGCAAAATCTAATCCCGGCTCATGACGTCACTGATGGTGACTTACTCATTATTCTGACAATCAGGATACTCTTGATACTATAAACAGGAATATTATACAATTTGAATGAAGACTAATTTCTCTAAATTACTGAATAATGTGGAATAATTCATTATACGGAATTGTGAACAAAGGCGGCAGTTATTTTCACCGCCAATCCCCCCCAGGGATGCGGCCATGCTTGGGTCAGGTCCTTACACCTGGTTCCAACCTTCCCACTCGCTCTCATACAATTTTTCATTTTAAAACAGCTTCAGTTGTTACAGCCAGTCTAGTATACACCGCTGATGATATCTTCTAGATATGTGTTTCAGGGGACAGGTGTGGCAGGATATCAACCCCCGGGTCTTATTCTCTCCCTGTGTCTTGAAAGATTTAATCTCCCAAATGGTATCTTGTTTCTGACCTCCTGCTCCCTTTACCTGTCTTCATTAGTTTACATTTGCTTGGGCTAAACTCTAACAACCATTTGTTGGACCATTCCTTCAGGTCATCTTGAATCCACAAGCTGTCCTCCTCTGTCTTTATCCTTCTCATAATTTTGGCGTCCTCAGCAAACATTGAGAGGAATGAGTTTATACCCTTTGGGAGATCATTTACGTATATCAGCAACAGCATAGGACCGAATACAAAGCCCTGTGGTACTCCACCTGTGACATCACGCCAATTTGAAGTCTCACCCCTCACTGTAACTCTGCTTCCTATTGCTTAGGTACTTCCTTATCCACTGGAGCACCTTACCAGTTACTCCTGCCTGTTTCACCAACTTATGCACCAACCTCTTATGAGGTACTGTTAAAGGCTTTCCGACAGTCCAAAAAAATGCAGTCTGCCTACTCCTTTCATTCATGCTTAATCTTCGCCACCTGGTCATAGAATTCTATTAAGCCAGTGAGGTAAGATTTACTCTCCCTGAACCCATGTTGATGGGTTGTCACGAAGTCCCTTCTCTCCTGATGTGCTACTAAGTTTTCCCCCTCACGATCTTCTCCATCACCATGCATGGTATACAAGTTAAGGACACTGGCCTGCAGTTCAGTGCCTCTTGTCTGTCAACGGTTGTGTATAATGGGACTACATTAGCCGGCTTCCATACTTCTGGCAGGTCTCCTGTTTCCAGTGACTTATCGCACACCAAGGTGAGTGGCAAGCAAACTGCTTATGAACGCTTGTCGTTGTTGCACTGCAGACAAAAGCTGTGTTCTTGTGAATGCTTGTCATTGTTGCAGTGGGGCTTGTGTTCACGTCCCCTTGTGTGGCGATGAGGGGCTCAAGCCTTAATCTGGGGAGGACCTGCAGATTGAATTCACACAATAACCAAAATTGCCTCACCGGCCCAAAAATGTAACAATGGAGGAGGAGGGCGCCTGGAGGAGGTCCTTGAGGAGGGCAGGCAAGACGCAGGGGCATGAAGGAGATTACTGGGGGAAGCGAATGTTAAAATATTAAAACGACAATTTTTGACTAGTAAGGGCGGTCTATAATACTTTATGCTGGTGCGTTGGCGTATATGTTGTCTTCAACAAAACCAAAGTTATCTTTACGTCTTCTGCAGCACCAAAGTTATCATGACATGAACAGCAATATCGAAGTAATCAAGACGTCTTGAGCAGCACCACAGTTATCTAGATGTCTACAGCAACGGCAGAGTTATTTTGACATCAGCGACAATGTTGTCTAGACATCAGCAACAATAACAATGTTGTCTAGACATCAGCAGCATCACCAAAGGTGTCTAGACATCAGCAGCATCACCAAAGGTGTCTAGACATCAGCAGCCTCTCCAAAGGTGTCTAGACATCAGCAGCATCACCAAAGGTGTCTAGACATCAGCAGCATCACCAAAGGTGTCTAGACATCAGCAGCGTCACCAAAAATGTTCTGTGCGTACGTGTGCGTGTGTGCGTGAGCGTGCATAACACCATCCTACACAACCCTACAGCTGGCTAAAGGTGTCCCCCATATTACCTGTAAATGCTCATTCTTGAGCCTTCTACACCACTGGAGTAGTGGCCACGGCACTCTGCTCTACACCACTGGAGTAGTGGCCACGGCACTCTGCTCTACACCACTGGAGTAGTGGCCACGGCACTCTGCTCTACACCACTGGAGTAGTGGCCACGGCACTCTGCTCTACACCACTGGAGTAGTGGCCACGGCACTCTGCTCTACACCACTGGAGTAGTGGCCACGGCACTCTGCTCTACACCACTGGAGTAGTGGCCACGGCACTCTGCTCTACACCACTGGAGTAGTGGCCACGGCACTCTGCTCTACACCACTGGAGTAGTGGCCACGGCACTCTGCTCTACACCACTGGAGTAGTGGCCACGGCACTCTGCTCTACACCACTGGAGTAGTGGCCACGGCACTCTGCTCTACACCACTGGAGTAGTGGCCACGGCACTCTGCTCTACACCACTGGAGTAGTGGCCACGGCACTGCTCTACACCACTGGAGTAGTGGCCACGGCACTCTGCTCTACACCACTGGAGTAGTGGCCACGGCACTCTGCTCTACACCACTGGAGTAGTGGCCACGGCACTCTGCTCTACACCACTGGAGTAGTGGCCACGGCACTCTGCTCTACACCACTGGAGTAGTGGCCACGGCACTCTGCTCTACACCACTGGAGTAGTGGCCACGGCACTCTGCTCTACACCACTGGAGTAGTGGCCACGGCACTCTGCTCTACACCACTGGAGTAGTGGCCACGGCACTCTGCTCTACACCACTGGAGTAGTGGCCACGGCACTCTGCTCTACACCACTGGAGTAGTGGCCACGGCACTCTGCTCTACACCACTGGAGTAGTGGCCACGGCACTCTGCTCTACACCACTGGAGTAGTGGCCACGGCACTCTGCTCTACACCACTGGAGTAGTGGCCACGGCACTCTGCTCTACACCACTGGAGTAGTGGCCACGGCACTCTGCTCTACACCACTGGAGTAGTGGCCACGGCACTCTGCTCTACACCACTGGAGTAGTGGCCACGGCACTCTGCTCTACACCACTGGAGTAGTGGCCACGGCACTCTGCTCTACACCACTGGAGTAGTGGCCACGGCACTCTGCTCTACACCACTGGAGTAGTGGCCACGGCACTCTGCTCTACACCACTGGAGTAGTGGCCACGGCACTCTGCTCTACACCACTGGAGTAGTGGCCACGGCACTCTGCTCTACACCACTGGAGTAGTGGCCACGGCACTCTGCTCTACAAAACTGGAGTAGTGGCCACGGCACTCTGCTCTACACCACTGGAGTAGTGGCCACGGCACTCTGCTCTACACCACTGGAGTAGTGGCCACGGCACTCTGCTCTACACCACTGGAGTAGTGGCCACGGCACTCTGCTCTACACCACTGGAGTAGTGGCCACGGCACTCTGCTCTACACCACTGGAGTAGTGGCCACGGCACTCTGCTCTACACCACTGGAGTAGTGGCCACGGCACTCTGCTCTACACCACTGGAGTAGTGGCCACGGCACTCTGCTCTACACCACTGGAGTAGTGGCCACGGCACTCTGCTCTACACCACTGGAGTAGTGGCCACGGCACTCTGCTCTACACCACTGGAGTAGTGGCCACGGCACTCTGCTCTACACCACTGGAGTAGTGGCCACGGCACTCTGCTCTACACCACTGGAGTAGTGGCCACGGCACTCTGCTCTACACCACTGGAGTAGTGGCCACGGTACTCTGCTCTACACCACTGGAGTAGTGGCCACGGTACTCTGCTCTACACCACTGGAGTAGTGGCCACGGCACTCTGCTCTACACCACTGGAGTAGTGGCCACGGCACTCTGCTCTACACCACTGGAGTAGTGGCCACGGCACTCTGCTCTACACCACTAGAGTAGTGGCCACGGTACTCTGCTCTACACCACTGGAGTAGTGGCCACGGTACTCTGCTCTACACCACTGGAGTTGTGGCCACGGTACTCTGCTCTACACCACTGGAGTAGTGGCCACGGTACTCTGCTCTACACCACTGGAGTAGTGGCCACGGTACTCTGCTCTTCCTCACTACCCGCAACACAATCATCTTTCGGGACTTTTGGCGGCGAGGAAGACTGTCGTACCTTTCTTTGATCAAGGGTTAATGTGTTCCTAATGTCATACCACCTTCTTCCTGCCTCTACCACCACTTTGGCCTTGACAGATGGCCTCATTCCCTCTTCAAATATTATTTATTTCACAGTGGGTAAATTCTCTCTTATCGAGAATGTATATATATATATTTCCGTTATGACCAATTTTAATTTTCAACAAGTAATAAGGAATTATCTAATAATTGATTTTAATATTAAAATTGAACTTCATCTCTTATATCTTAAAACTTCTGTTTAAGATGTAATACACTTTGGAGAGTGAAAGAGAAAGGAATTGTCTTAAAGTGCAATATCTACTTGATATTCACAGCTACTTGACCACTACGACAAAATCACTGAGGCATTAGAAGAAAAACAGAATGCACATGTTGTTTACACTGACGTTGCAAAGGCCTTCGACAAATGTGACCATGGAGTGATAGCACACACGATGAGGTCAATGGGTATAACTGGTAAAGTGGGACGCTGGGTACTCAATTTCCTGTAGAACTGAACACAAAGGGTAACAGTCAATCAATTAAAATCGAGTCCGAGCGCAGTTAAATGCTCTGTACCTCAGGGTAAAGTCCATGTATGGTCTCGGTGACCTGTGCTATTTGATTGTCAATATTTGTCTGGGTCACGTGTGATAATTTCAGTGAATATTGGAGTTCCAGTGACGCGTGATAAAACATTGATATAATTCTTCGTCTTAGTGACCTGGGTGTGAGTCAATGGTTAATGAATCTCAATGACTCATAAGCGAGGGTTCGATATTGTCTCAGTGACTTATGATTATTTCATTGTTGTTATATTTCTTAGTGATATGTCTGTCAGAAACGATATGCTTGTTTGTGGCTTTGTTAGACTGTAAAACAACAACAACAATGTTATGTACTCTCACAAATGTACTTTCATGCGTAAATAAATAAATAAGTTAATAAATGATGTGCACTCTCTTTCAGTGATTATTAATGTCTTTGTGATGAGTAATTAATCATTGTGGAAGTAATTCCAGAGATTTAATGTTGTAGGAATGAATTAGTCATCGATAGTTATGTGTAATTCATGTGTTGACTATTAACCAAGTGTAGAGTTGTAACTCTGGTCAATGTCCCTTCTTACTGCAAGTGTCATGTGCAGTTGACATGAGAGAGTGCACAAGTGTTCACTCAGATGATATGAGAGAGTGCACAAGTGTTCACTCAGTTGATATGAGAGAGTGCACAAGTGTTCACTCAGATGATGGACAGAGTGTATCGTGATCCAGCTTGTACCCCTCTAGACATACCCGAGAGGGAACTGAGGAAGTTACTGGAAGCTTGCACTAATAAGGCACCCTTCTTCAGTCCCAATGGGCACATGTATAAACAAGTGGATGGGATCGCCAGGGGTTCTTCTCTAGGTGTCCAGTTCGCGAGTTTTTACATGGGTACATTAGAGCAGAGGGTCTTAGTTGACATGGACCTAAAACCCGCCATATACTGCAGATATGTTGACGACATATTAATGCAGGTACCTGATGTCAGACGTTTGCAACAGTTCAAGGAAGCATTACAGCAAAATTTGGTGTTAAGTTACACTTACGAGATGGAGAGTGATGGGAAGCTTCCCTTTCTAGATATGACAGTCGTGGAAATGAATGGTGGCTTCTACACTGCAGTCTATACTAAGGAAACGAACATAGGAATGTGCCTTAATGCCAGCAGTGACTGCCTGGACAGGTACAAGCGGAGTTTTGTCAACACTTACGTCGACCGAGCTCTCACTCACAGCTATGGTTGGATGCAGGTCAACGAGGAACTCTGTAGATAAGGCAGGTCCTAGTCAATAATGGCTTCTCTAACGTTTATGGTGAAGACGTCATAAAAAGAAAGATGACACGCCATACACCCTCTGAAGAGTCAACTAATGCAACACTTGTACCGCCTATTATATTGTTTTACAGGAACTTCTTTTCCGCAGCTTATAAAACGGAGGAAAGAGTTCTGAAAGAAAATATTAATATGAACGTTATCCCCACAGACGCCAATCAGAAGATACAATTAACATTTTACTACAAAAAAAACGCCAATCTACTTATGGAGAACTCTCCAGACACTAAAGAGAACGCCTTAAAAGAGACCAACGTCGTCTATGCCTTCACATGCCCACTTGGGGACTGTCAGCCCCAAAGATTTCAGTATAAAGGCAAGACAACAACGTCTCTTTCTAGGCGATTAACAATGCACAAACAACAGGGCTGCGTCAAGGAATATATAATCTCTCACAGAACCAGACCATCACCAGAGACATCTTAACAAGCAACACTGAAATAATCGACAGATTATTTCAGAAGACAACAGAAGTCTGGACATCAGCGAGGCACTACACATCTAAAAGTCACGACCAACAATCAACAGCCAGTTAACACAACATAACATTCTAGCCACCTCAAGACCCCGAGCCAACACAGAGACAGTAGCAGCAAGAACATAAGCTGCTTATGTATATGCATGTAATAGCCTATTAATATCCAACTATGTTTCATCCACTTGTTTATCTCAATCAGGTGCTGTACCACCTCACCCCAACATAATACAAGCCTTTACAAAAGCATGGTAAACTTCTCTTTCAAAATGTTAGGAGTATCTTGCGAAATACATCCCTAGGCGTCAGACCATAATAAAGTGTGAAAATGAACTTTGGAGAGTTAATTTGTCAA
The DNA here is from genome assembly GCF_040958095.1 of Procambarus clarkii. Taxonomy (NCBI): domain Eukaryota; kingdom Metazoa; phylum Arthropoda; class Malacostraca; order Decapoda; family Cambaridae; genus Procambarus; species Procambarus clarkii. The sequence continues at coordinate 45,600,079 of NC_091152.1, read as the reverse complement.
CTTCCCTCGACAGTTAAGAAAAAAAATAAGAAATATTGGAAAGATTCGTGTTAGAATCATTAATCTTTCCCTTTCAGTCATATTCAACAACATATGTTTACAAGAAAGAATGGTTACGAAAATATACTAATATTTTATTAGATATTAAAGAGAGGTTGATGTATGTGGTTGCCAGGGTGGATACGCAAGTATAGTCCCATGCCAACTGTCTGCCACCCCACCACGGACGCAGTGTGATTCCGTCTGGTCGGCCGGCAAAGCTAACAGAGTTAGATTTGATATTATATATATATATAATATATATATATTATATATATAAATATATATATATATATATATATATATATATATATAATATATATTATGTATATATTATATAATATATATATATATATATATATATATATATATATATATATATATATATATATATATATATATATATATATATATATATATATATATAACATATATTCATATAGGAACATTCTTATTTAGATCTAGCTGTACTCGGTCACACGTTGTTGTGGCTCAGCAACCTTCCCCTGTCCTCCAATTCTCCCCACCATTCCCCCGCCCCACGTCCCCTCGTCCTCCCCACCATTCCCCACTCCCTCATCCGATGCATTCCCAAATGATCTGATGTTCCCATCAGAAAATTTGGAACATCAAATGACCGCTCACCTTTGCAACACCACACACACTGGCATCACCACACACACCCTGGCATCACCACACACACCCTGGCATCACCACACACACTCTGGCGTCACCACACACACCCTGGCATCACCACACACACTCTGGTGTCACCACACACACCCTGGCGTCACCACACACACTCTGGCGTCACCACACACACCCTGGCGTCACCACACACACTATGGCGTCACCACACACACCCTGGCATCACCACACACACCCTGGCATCACCACACACACTCTGGCATCACCACACACACTCTGGCGTCACCACACACACTCTGGCATCACCACACACACTCTGGCGTCACCACACACACCCTGGCGTCACCACACACACCCTCGCATAACCACACACACCCTGGCATCACCACACACACCCTGGCATCACCACACACACCCTGGCATCACCACACACACTCTGGCGTCACCACACACACCCTGGCATCACCACACACACACCCTGGCATCACCACACACCCTGGCATCACCACACACACCCTGGCATCACCACACACACTCTGGCGTCACCACACACACCCTCGCATCACCACACACACCCTGGGATCACCACACACACCCTGGCGTCACCACACACACCCTCGCATCACCACACACCCTGGCATCACCACACACACCCTGGCATCACCACACACACTCTGGCGTCACCACACACACCCTGGCGTCACCACACACACCCTGGCATCACCACACACACCCTGGCATCACCACACACACCCTGGCATCACCACACACACCCTGGCATCACCACACACACTCTGGCGTGACCACACGGATGAAGATAGACAGAGACTACAGGATGACCTGGATAAACTGAAGGAATGGTCTAGAAAATGGCTGCTGAAGTTCAACTCTGGAAAGTGTAAGGTGATGAAATTAGGCGAAGGGAGCAGGAGGCTGAACACAAGGTATCATCTGGGAGGGGAAATCCTGCAAGAATCAAATAGAGAGAAGGATCTGGGGGTTGATATCACACCGAACCTGTCCCCAGAGGCCCACATCAAAAGAATATCATCAGCGGCATATGCTAGACTGGCCAACATAAGAACTGCCTTCAGAAACTTGTGTAAGGAATCTTTCAGAACCCTGTATACCACTTATGTAAGACCAATCCTGGAGTATGCAGCTCCAGCCTGGAGTCCATACCTAGTTAAACACAAGACAAAGTTAGAGAAGATTCAGCGGTATGCCACCAGGCTCGTCCCGGAACTGAGAGGATTGAGCTACGAGGAAAGGCTAAAGGAGCTGAACCTCACATCCCTGGAAAACAGAAGAGTAAGGGGAGACATGATAACCACCTACAAAATTCTCAGGGGAATTGACAGGGTGGACAAAGACAAACTCTTCAGCACGGGTGGGACACGAACAAGGGGACACAGGTGGAAACTTAGTACCCAAATGAGCCACAGAGACGTTAGAAAGAATTTTTTCAGTGTCAGAGTAGTTAATAAATGGAATGCACTAGGAAGTGATGTGGTGGAGGCTGACTCCATACACAGTTTCAAATGTAGGTATGATAGAGCCCAGTAGGCTCAGGAATCTGTACACCAGTTGATTGACAGTTGAGAGGCGGGACCAAAGAGCCAAAGCTCAACCCCCGCAAGCACAATTAGGTGAGTACAATTAGGTGAGTACACACACCCTGGCGTCACCACACACACCCTCGCATCACCACACACACCCTCGCATCACCACACACACCCTGGCATCACCACACACACCCTGGCATCACCACACACACCCTGGCATCACCACACACACACCCTGGCATCACCACACACACCCTGGTATCACCACACACACACCCTCGCATCACCACACACCCTTGCATCACCACACACCCTGGCATAACCACACTTACCCCTCGAATCACCACACACACCCTCGCATCACCACTCACCCTAGCATCACCACACACCCCGGCTACACCACACACACCCTGGCATCACCACACACACCCCCTCGCATCACCATACACCCTCGCATCACCACACACACACCCTCGCATCACCACACACACACCCTCGCATCACCACACACACACCCTCGCATCACCACACACACACCCTCGCATCACCACACACACACCCTCGCATCACCACACACCCTCGCATCACCACACACCCTTGCATCACCACACACACCCTCGCATCACCACACACCCCCTCGCATCACCACACACCCCCTGGCATCACCACACACCCCCTCGCATCACCACACATCCCCTGGCATCACCACACACACCCTCGCATCACCACACACCCCCTGGCATCACCACACACACCCTGGCATCACCACACACACCCTGGCATCACCACACACACCCTGGCATCACTACACACCCTCGCATCACCACACACACACCCTGGCATCACCACACACACCCTGGCATCACCACACACACCCTGGCATCACTACACACCCTGGCATCACCACACACACACCCTGGCATCACCACACACACCCACGCATCACCACACACACCCTGGCATCACCACACAGTTTCCTCCACCAAACTGGTGGAGTTTCGAAGAGATGGTAATTCAGATCTGTGAAGGTTTCAGTGACTACATTTCAGGCACCATAGCAACTGGAGGACAGAAAATTATAATAGTAGTCATATATAACCCCCCACCAAATGACAGAAGACCCAGACAGGAATATGATAGAAACAACTTGGCCACCATCAATATAATAGAGAGAGCAGCTTCTGTGGCTAGCAGGAACGGATCCAGAGTACTAATCATGGGAGACTTCAACCATGGGAAGATAGATTGGGGGAACAGAGACCCACATGGAGGCCCAGACACATGGAGAGCTAAGCTGCTGGATGTGGCAACAAGAAACTTTCTAAGTCAACACGTCAAGGGATCGACAAGAATGAGAGGAGGGGATGAACCAGCCTTGCTTGATCTGATATATACCCTAAATGAGTCGGATATAAGGGAAGTTAAGTTGGAAGCCCCCTTGGGAATGAGTGATCATAGTGTATTGAGCTTTGAGTACCTGGTTGAGTTGGGAATTATCACTCCCAAAAAAGAACTGGGAACCAAAGGGCTGGCGTACCGAAAGGGAAACTATGAGGAAATGAATAAATTCCTATGCGATATACATTGGGACACAGAACTCGGAACCAAGTCCGTACAAGACATGATGGACTATGTCACCCAAAAATGTCAGGAGGCTGTAAGCAGGTTTGTCCCAGCCCGTCAGGAAAAAACAGAGAAGCAAAGGAAGAATCCGTGGTTTAATAGGGAATGTATGAAAGCAAAGGAGCAGAACAAAAGTTCATGGAGGAACTTCCGTAATAACAGAACACCAGAAAGTAGAGAGAGATACCAGAGAACCAGGAACGAGTATGTCAGTGTGAGAAGAGCAGCTGAGAAAAGGTATGAAAATGATATAGCTAATAAAGCCAAGACCGAACCAAAGCTACTACACAGTCACATCAGGAGGAAGACAACAGTGAAGGAACAGGTGATGAAACTTAGGGTGGGAGAGGACAGGTACACAGAGAATGACAAAGAGGTGTGTGAAGAACTCAACAAAAGGTTCCAGGAGGTCTTTACAATAGAACATGGAGATGTTGCGGCGCTAGAAGAGGTGGCAGCAAACCAGGTGACCTTGGATAGGTTCGAAATTCCAAGAGATGAGGTCAAGAAGCACCTATTGGAGCTGGATGTGAGAAAAGCTGTTGGGCCAGATGGAATCTCGCCATGGGTCTTGAAAGAGTGTGCAGGAGCACTTTGCCTACCACTCTCCATAGAGTATAGTAGGTCACTGGAAATGGGAGACCTACCAGAAATATGGAAGACTTCTAATGTAGTACCAATATACAAAAAGGGTGACAGACAAGAGGCACTGAACTACAGGCCAGTGTCCTTAACTTGTATACCATGCAAGGTGATGGAGAAGATTGTGAGAAAAAACCTAGTAACACATCTGGAGAGAAGAGACTTCGTGACAACCCATCAACATGGGTTCAGGGAGGGTAAATCTTGCCTTACAGGATTGATAGAATTCTACGATCAGGTGACAAAGATTAAACAAGAAAGAGAAGGGTGGGCGGACTGCATTTTTTTGGACTGTCGGAAAGCCTTTGACACAGTACCCCAAAAAAGGTTGATGCATAAGCTGGAGAAACAGGCAGGAGTAACTGGTAGGGCGCTCCAATGGATAAGGGAGTACCTAAACAATAGGAAGCAGAGAGTTACAGTGAGGGGTGAGACCTCAGACTGGCGTGAAATCACCAGTGGAGTCCTACAGGGCTCTGTACTTGGACCTATCCTGTTTCTGATAAACGTAAATGATCTCCCAGAGGGTATAGACTCATTCCTCTCAATGTTTGCTGACGACGCCAAAATTATGAGAAGGATTAAGACAGAGGAGGACAGCTTGAGGCTTCAAGAAGACCTGGACAAGCTGCAGGAATGATCGAACAAATGGCTGTTAGAGTTTAATCCAAGCAAATGTAATGTAATGAAGATAGGGGTAGGAAGCAGACCAGATACAGGGTATCACTTAGGAGATGAAATACTTCAAGAGTCCGCGAGAGAGAAAGACCTGGGGGTTGATATCACGCCAGACCTGTCCCCTAATGCTCATATCAAGAGGATAACAGCAGCAGCATATGCCAGGTTGGCTACCATAAGAACGGCCTTTAGAAACTTGTGTAAGGAATCTTTCAGAACATTTTATGCCACATATGTCAGACCAATCCTGGAGTATGCGGCACCAGCATGGAGTCCATATCTAGTCAAGCATAAGACTAAAATGGAAAAGGTTTAAAGGTTTGCCACCAGACTAGTACCCGAGCTGAGAGGTATGAGCTACGAGGAGAGACTACGGGAATTAAACCTCACTTCGTTGGAAGACAGAAGAGTTAGGGGGGACATGATCACCACATTCAAGATCCTCAAGGGAAATGACAGGGTTGATAAAGACAGGCTGTTTAACACAAAGGGCACACGCACTAGGGGACACAGGTGGAAACTGAGTGCCCAAATGAGCCACAGAGATATTAGAAAGAACTTTTTTAGTGTCAGAGTGGTTGACAAATGGAATGCATTAGGAAGTGATGTGGTGGAGGCTGACTCCATACACAGTTTCAAGTGTAGATATGATAGAGCCCGATAGGATCAGGAACCTGTACACCTGTTGATTGACAGTTGAGAGGCGGGACCAAAGAGCCAGAGCTCAACCCCCGCAAGCACAACTAGGTGTGTACAACTAGGTGAGTACACACCCTGGCATCACCACACACACCATCGCATCACCACACACACCTTCGCCTCACCACACACACACCCTCGCATCACCACACACACCCTCGCATCACCACACACACACACCCTCGCATCACCACACACACATCCTCGCATCACCACACACACCCTCGCATCACCACACACATCCTCGCATCACCACACACACCCTGGCATCACCACACACTCCCTCGCATCACCACACACACAATGGCATCACCACACACACCCTGGCCTCACCACACACACCCTGGCATCACCACACACACCCTGGCATAACCACACACACCCTGGCATCACCACACACACCCTGGCATCACCACACACACCCTGGCATCACCACACACACCCTCGCATCACCACACACACCCTCGCATCACCACACACACCCTCGCATCACCACACACCCTCGCATCACCACACACACACCCTTGCATCACCACACACACACCCTTGCATCACCACACACACACCCTCGCATCACCACACACACACCCTCGCATCACCACACACACACACTCGCATCACCACACACACCCTCGCATCACCACACACCCTCGCATCACCACACACACCCTCGCATCACCACACACACCCACGCATCACCACACACACCCCCGCATCACCACACACCCTCGCATCACCACACACATCCTGGCATCACCACACACACCCTCGCATCACCACACACATCCTGGGATCACCACACACACACCCTCGCATCACCACACACACCCTCGCATCACCACACTAACCCTCGCATCGCCACACACACCCTCGTATCACCACACACACACCCTGGCATCACCACACACACCCCCTCGCATCACCATACACCCTCGCATCACCACACACACACCCTCGCATCACCACACACACACCCTCGCATCACCACACACACACCCTCGCATCACCACACACACACCCTCGCATCACCACACACCCTCGCATCACCACACACCCTTGCATCACCACACACACCCTCGCATCACCACACACCCCCTCGCATCACCACACACCCCCTGGCATCACCACACACCCCCTCGCATCACCACACATCCCCTGGCATCACCACACACACCCTCGCATCACCACACACCCCCTGGCATCACCACACACACCCTGGCATCACCACACACACCCTGGCATCACCACACACACCCTGGCATCACTACACACCCTCGCATCACCACACACACACCCTGGCATCACCACACACACCCTGGCATCACCACACACACCCTGGCATCACTACACACCCTGGCATCACCACACACACACCCTGGCATCACCACACACACCCACGCATCACCACACACACCCTGGCATCACCACACAGTTTCCTCCACCAAACTGGTGGAGTTTCGAAGAGATGGTAATTCAGATCTGTGAAGGTTTCAGTGACTACATTTCAGGCACCATAGCAACTGGAGGACAGAAAATTATAATAGTAGTCATATATAACCCCCCACCAAATGACAGAAGACCCAGACAGGAATATGATAGAAACAACTTGGCCACCATCAATATAATAGAGAGAGCAGCTTCTGTGGCTAGCAGGAACGGATCCAGAGTACTAATCATGGGAGACTTCAACCATGGGAAGATAGATTGGGGGAACAGAGACCCACATGGAGGCCCAGACACATGGAGAGCTAAGCTGCTGGATGTGGCAACAAGAAACTTTCTAAGTCAACACGTCAAGGGATCGACAAGAATGAGAGGAGGGGATGAACCAGCCTTGCTTGATCTGATATATACCCTAAATGAGTCGGATATAAGGGAAGTTAAGTTGGAAGCCCCCTTGGGAATGAGTGATCATAGTGTATTGAGCTTTGAGTACCTGGTTGAGTTGGGAATTATCACTCCCAAAAAAGAACTGGGAACCAAAGGGCTGGCGTACCGAAAGGGAAACTATGAGGAAATGAATAAATTCCTATGCGATATACATTGGGACACAGAACTCGGAACCAAGTCCGTACAAGACATGATGGACTATGTCACCCAAAAATGTCAGGAGGCTGTAAGCAGGTTTGTCCCAGCCCGTCAGGAAAAAAACAGAGAAGCAAAGGAAGAATCCGTGGTTTAATAGGGAATGTATGAAAGCAAAGGAGCAGAACAAAAGTTCATGGAGGAACTTCCGTAATAACAGAACACCAGAAAGTAGAGAGAGATACCAGAGAACCAGGAACGAGTATGTCAGTGTGAGAAGAGCAGCTGAGAAAAGGTATGAAAATGATATAGCTAATAAAGCCAAGACCGAACCAAAGCTACTACACAGTCACATCAGGAGGAAGACAACAGTGAAGGAACAGGTGATGAAACTTAGGGTGGGAGAGGACAGGTACACAGAGAATGACAAAGAGGTGTGTGAAGAACTCAACAAAAGGTTCCAGGAGGTCTTTACAATAGAACATGGAGATGTTGCGGCGCTAGAAGAGGTGGCAGCAAACCAGGTGACCTTGGATAGGTTCGAAATTCCAAGAGATGAGGTCAAGAAGCACCTATTGGAGCTGGATGTGAGAAAAGCTGTTGGGCCAGATGGAATCTCGCCATGGGTCTTGAAAGAGTGTGCAGGAGCACTTTGCCTACCACTCTCCATAGAGTATAGTAGGTCACTGGAAATGGGAGACCTACCAGAAATATGGAAGACTTCTAATGTAGTACCAATATACAAAAAGGGTGACAGACAAGAGGCACTGAACTACAGGCCAGTGTCCTTAACTTGTATACCATGCAAGGTGATGGAGAAGATTGTGAGAAAAAACCTAGTAACACATCTGGAGAGAAGAGACTTCGTGACAACCCATCAACATGGGTTCAGGGAGGGTAAATCTTGCCTTACAGGATTGATAGAATTCTACGATCAGGTGACAAAGATTAAACAAGAAAGAGAAGGGTGGGCGGACTGCATTTTTTTGGACTGTCGGAAAGCCTTTGACACAGTACCCCAAAAAAGGTTGATGCATAAGCTGGAGAAACAGGCAGGAGTAACTGGTAGGGCGCTCCAATGGATAAGGGAGTACCTAAACAATAGGAAGCAGAGAGTTACAGTGAGGGGTGAGACCTCAGACTGGCGTGAAATCACCAGTGGAGTCCTACAGGGCTCTGTACTTGGACCTATCCTGTTTCTGATAAACGTAAATGATCTCCCAGAGGGTATAGACTCATTCCTCTCAATGTTTGCTGACGACGCCAAAATTATGAGAAGGATTAAGACAGAGGAGGACAGCTTGAGGCTTCAAGAAGACCTGGACAAGCTGCAGGAATGATCGAACAAATGGCTGTTAGAGTTTAATCCAAGCAAATGTAATGTAATGAAGATAGGGGTAGGAAGCAGACCAGATACAGGGTATCACTTAGGAGATGAAATACTTCAAGAGTCCGCGAGAGAGAAAGACCTGGGGGTTGATATCACGCCAGACCTGTCCCCTAATGCTCATATCAAGAGGATAACAGCAGCAGCATATGCCAGGTTGGCTACCATAAGAACGGCCTTTAGAAACTTGTGTAAGGAATCTTTCAGAACATTTTATGCCACATATGTCAGACCAATCCTGGAGTATGCGGCACCAGCATGGAGTCCATATCTAGTCAAGCATAAGACTAAAATGGAAAAGGTTTAAAGGTTTGCCACCAGACTAGTACCCGAGCTGAGAGGTATGAGCTACGAGGAGAGACTACGGGAATTAAACCTCACTTCGTTGGAAGACAGAAGAGTTAGGGGGGACATGATCACCACATTCAAGATCCTCAAGGGAAATGACAGGGTTGATAAAGACAGGCTGTTTAACACAAAGGGCACACGCACTAGGGGACACAGGTGGAAACTGAGTGCCCAAATGAGCCACAGAGATATTAGAAAGAACTTTTTTAGTGTCAGAGTGGTTGACAAATGGAATGCATTAGGAAGTGATGTGGTGGAGGCTGACTCCATACACAGTTTCAAGTGTAGATATGATAGAGCCCGATAGGATCAGGAACCTGTACACCTGTTGATTGACAGTTGAGAGGCGGGACCAAAGAGCCAGAGCTCAACCCCCGCAAGCACAACTAGGTGTGTACAACTAGGTGAGTACACACCCTGGCATCACCACACACACCATCGCATCACCACACACACCTTCGCCTCACCACACACACACCCTCGCATCACCACACACACCCTCGCATCACCACACACACACACCCTCGCATCACCACACACACATCCTCGCATCACCACACACACCCTCGCATCACCACACACATCCTCGCATCACCACACACACCCTGGCATCACCACACACTCCCTCGCATCACCACACACACAATGGCATCACCACACACACCCTGGCCTCACCACACACACCCTGGCATCACCACACACACCCTGGCATAACCACACACACCCTGGCATCACCACACACACCCTGGCATCACCACACACACCCTGGCATCACCACACACACCCTCGCATCACCACACACACCCTCGCATCACCACACACACCCTCGCATCACCACACACCCTCGCATCACCAAACACACACCCTTGCATCACCACACACACACCCTTGCATCACCACACACACACCCTCGCATCACCACACACACACCCTCGCATCACCACACACACACACTCGCATCACCACACACACCCTCGCATCACCACACACCCTCGCATCACCACACACACCCTCGCATCACCACACACACCCACGCATCACCACACACACCCCCGCATCACCACACACCCTCGCATCACCACACACATCCTGGCATCACCACACACACCCTCGCATCACCACACACATCCTGGGATCACCACACACACACCCTCGCATCACCACACACACCCTCGCATCACCACACTAACCCTCGCATCGCCACACACACCCTCGTATCACCACACACACACCATGGCATCACCACACACCCTCGCATCACCACACACACCCTGGCATCTGCACACACACCCTCGCATCACCACACACACACCCTCGCATCACCACACACCCTGGCATCACCACATACCCTCGCATCACCTCACACACACACCCTCGCATCACCACACACACACACCCTCGCATCACCACACACACACACCCTCGCATCACCACAGACACACACACCCTCGCAATCACCACACACACACACCCTCGCATCACCACAAACACACACCCTCGCATCACCACACACACACCCTCGCATCACCACACACACCCTCGCATCACCACACACACCCTCGCATCACCACACACACCCTCGTATCACAACACACACACCCTGGCATCACCACACACAACCTCGCATCACCACACACACCCTCGCATCACCACACACACCCACGCATCACCACACACACCCCCGCATCACCACACACCCTCGCATCACCACACACATCCTGGCATCACCACACACACCCTCGCATCACCACACACCCTGGCATCACCACACACCCTCGCATCACCACACACACAGCCTCGCATCACCACACACACCCCTCGCATCACCACACACACCCTCGCCTCACCACACACACCCTTGGCATCACCGCGCACCCTCGCATCACCACACACACCCTGGCATCTGCACACACACCCTCGCATCACCACACACACACCCTCGCATCACCACACACCCTGGCATCACCACATACCCTCGCATCACCTCACACACACACCCTCGCATCACCACACACACACACCCTCGCATCACCACACACACACACCCTCGCATCACCACAGACACACACACCCTCGCAATCACCACACACACACACCCTCGCATCACCACACACACACACCCTCGCATCACCACACACACACCCTCGCATCACCACACACACCCTCGCATCACCACACACACCCTCGCATCACCACACACACCCTCGTATCACCACACACACACCCTGGCATCACCACACACAACCTCGCGTCACCACACACACCCTCGCATCACCACACACACACTCTCGCATCACCACACACACCCTGGCATCACCACACACCCTCGCATCACCACACACACAGCCTCGCATCACCACACACACCCTCGCATCACCACACACCCTGGCATCACCACACACCCTCGCATCACCACACACACAGCCTCGCATCACCACACACACCCTCGCATCACCACACACACCCTCGCCTCACCACACACACCCTTGGCATCACCGCGCACACACCCTGGCATCACCACACACAATCCCTCGCATCACCACACACACCCTGGCATCAGCACACACACCCTCGCATCACCACGCACACCCTGGAATCACCACACACACCCTGGCATCACCACACACCCTCGCATCACCACACACACAGCCTCGCATCACCACACACACCCTCGCATCACCACACACACCCTCGCCTCACCACACACACCCTTGGCATCACCGCGCACACACCCTGGCATCACCGAGCACACACCCTGGCATCACCACACACAAACCCTCGCATCACCACACACACCCTGGCATCAGCACACACACCCTGGCATCACCACACACACCCTGGCATCACCACACACACCCTCGCATCACCACACACACACCCCCTCGCATCACCACACACACACACCCTGGCATCACCACGCACACCCTGGCATCACCACACACACCCTGGCATCACCACACACACCCTCGCATCACCACACACACACCCCCTCGCATCACCACACACACACACCCCCTCGCATCACCACACACACACACCCTCGCATCACCACACACACACACCCTCGCATCACCACACACACACACTATCGCATCACCACACACACACACTCTCGCATCACCACACACACACACCCTCGCATCACCACACACACACCCTCGCATCACCACACACACACACACCCTCGCATCACCACACACACACACCCTCGCATCACCACACACACACACCCTCGCATCACCACACACACACACCCTCGCATCACCACACACACACACCCTCGCATCACCACACACACACACCCTCGCATCACCACACACACACACCCTCGCATCACCACACACACACCCTCGCATCACCACACACACACACCCTCGCATCACCACACACACACACCCTCGCATCACCACACACACACACCATCGCATCACCACAAACACACACCCTCGCATCACCACACACACACACCCTCGCATCACCACACACACACACCCTGGCATCACCACACACACAACCTCGCATCACCACACACACACACCCTCACAACACCACACACACTCACCCTCGCATCACCACACACACACACCCTCACATCACCACACACACACACCCTCGCATCACCACACACACACACCCTCGCATCACCACACACACACACCCTCGCATCACCACACACACACCCTCGCATCACCACACACACACACCCTCGCATCACCACACACACCTTCGCATCACCACACACACACACCCTGGCATCACCACACACACCCTGGCATCACCACACCCACCCTGGCATTACCACACACACCCTGGCATCACCACACACACCCTCGTATCACCACACACACCCTCGCATCACCACACACACCCTCGCATCACCACACACACCCTCGAATCACCACACACACCCTCGCATCACCACACACACCTTGGCATCACCACACACACCCTGGCATCACCACACACACCCTGGCATCACCACACACACCCTCGCATCACCACACACACCCTGGCATCACCACACACCCTGGCATCACCACACACCCTCGCATCACCACACACACCCTCGCATCACCACACACAGAAGGAGGTCAGAAGGGTCTGGGAAGCTCTTGCGTAGCTAGTGAATTGGGGGGAATAATCAGCGTATATGCGTATATGAGTGTATATGAGTGATTGAATATCTAGTAAGCTCACTCAAACCACAAGAAAGTGAAGAAAAACAGTACAAACACCGCCACTGAAAATAAGTGTCGAGTACATCGTGGTATTGTGAAATTGTGGAGCCGGAGTGACCTCACCACTAGTGACCTCACCAGCTGTGACGCAGGACGCAGTGACCTCACATCTTGACCAGCCGCGTGGAGTACTTTCTCGCCTGTTTGTGCTGCAGATTGTGCAAGGTATTGAGGAGCGCCTTTTTGGCTAGGTTGTTACTGCAATGACTAGATCAGGAAGGGGTTCAAGGTCAATCACAAGCAGGGATGAGGAGGAGGACAGATTTATAGACAAATTAATAGGGAAATTTGTAGAGAGAAGGAGCTATTGGATGGACGATCTAATCCAAGGGATTAAAAGTGAGGTATTTCAGCAAATACAGGATGCGGTAGAGAGGCAGAAACAAGAACTTATGCTCTATGTTCAGGAAGAGATTAGGAAGGGAAGAGAGGACTGGGAGAGGGAATGTGTTCGTATCACAAACGAATTAGGAAGGATTAACAGCATGGCTAAGGACAGAGGATTAGTGGGGGATGGGTTAGTGACTGCAGTTGGGATGGAGAATCCCCAGGGGACAGGCTACCAGCATGACACTGAATTACTGAGGAAACGGTCTATTATAATACATGGATTATTCGAATCTGGAGCACCAACAAGACAAGAGAGAATAGAAACGGAAAAATACGAATTGCATGAGATATTGAGATGTATTGGAGCAGGAATGGCAGAACACGAGGTGGATATCAGCCGCCGGGTTGGACCTTACAATTGTACCAAGAATAGACCTGTTCTGGTGCAATTCTCCAATGAGGAGGCTGTGTAGTACATAATGAGGAACAAGCATTTACTCAGAGAAAGTGAAACCCATTACAATGTGTTTATAGAGAGGTTTATGATGAAAGATGAGCAAATAGCCCACAAGAATAGATGGCAACAACGACACCGAACTAGCCTCTCAGGTAGTCTCACCTCCCAGGTCACATCCCAGGTCACCTCCCAGGCCACCTCCCAGGTCGCATCCTCCCCAACTCAGCCCTCCTATACCTCCCCCCTGCCTCAGCCCCCCCAAAACCCCCCTGTCCCTTCCACATTTGCACCTCCCCAACGATTCCCCTGCCCCTGCTACATCACACCTGTCAACGACCCCAGTGGGTCAAGCCATGCCTTCCCCAAACCCACCTTCCCATCCCCCCTCCCCAACTACCCCTTCCTACTCCCCTGCCCCTTCTACCCCATTGACTTCAATTCCATCTACTCCATCCCAGCTTCCACTGCACCCCTCTTCCACTCACCCCCAAACCCCACCCAACCCTCACCCCTCCTATGCACCTCCAGCCCACATTTAACCCCCTCACCTTGTGACCCCCTAACACCTTCACCCATCTTCCTCTTCCCCTCTTCTACCCCAAAACCCCCACCTACCCCCGATTCCCCCCTAACTAATACACCCTCTCTTCCACTCCCAGCACCCATGCTCCATTCTCATCTCAGCCCTCTGCCCTCAGTATCCCTCTCCCCCCCCCCCAACCTCTCAACCTCTATCTGACTCTCAGTCTCACTCTATTTCTCAACCCCCCCTATGCTATTCAGACCCCTAACTTTCAGACCTATTATGCCCTTCCTACCCCCCTAGATGCCCAGACCCCATTTGCCTACCAGGCACTCCCAGGCACCCCCCTAGCACCCCCCCATTCACCCCCACAGCCCCCACTTGCCCCCCAGACACCCCCCAGTTCCCCCCAGACCCCTGGTGAAAGGGGGAACTCTGACACCCGAGTTTCCACAAAGAGTCTCAAGGTTTGGTACACCAATGCTGATGGGGTAGCCAATAAAGCAGAAGAGATAAAAGAAAGAGTTAGTGAGGCAGACCCAGACATAGTGGCAATAGTGGAAACTAAAATAAATGGCATGATCTCGGATGCAATCTTTCCAGAGGGGTACCAGGTGATAAGAAAAGAAAGGACACAGAGACAGGGAGGAGGAGTGGAACTCCTAATAAAGTGGAAATGGAAGTTTGATGAGCTGGAAAATCCGGGTACCAATGAAAGCACGAGCTTCATACATGGAACTCTGACAGTGGATGGGAAGAAGATTGTAATCTTGATACTCTACAATCCTCCACCAAACAGTAGAAGGCCCAGGCAGGAGTACGAGGACAGCAACAAGACATGTATAGATGAACTGCAGAGGGCAGCAACTTTAGCGCATAGAATGAGAGCGAAGCTGCTGGTCATGGGGGACCTAAATCACGGAGAGATAGATTAGGAAACGAGGAATCCCCATGGCGGGGAGGAGACCTGGGGAGCGAAGCTGGTAGATGTTATTGACAGGAATTTCCTAACACAGCATGTGAAAGAAGATACTAGGGAAAGAGGAGGGGATACGCCCAGCCTATTAGATCTCATTTTCACCCAGAATGTAGAAGACATCGAGCAGTTGGAACATGAAATACCACTAGGAGCTGGTGACCATTGTGTCCTAGTCTTTGACTACATGATGGAGCTTAAAATTGTGACCAAAGGACAACAGGTCCGGGAAAGGAGACTTGATTACAGAAAAGGGGACTACAGAAGGATAAGTGACTACCTGGGAGAAGTGCAGTGGGAGGAAGAACTTAGAGGAAAAACAGTGCAAGGTATGATGAACCAAGTCATATTGAAATGCAAGGAGGCTGAAGAGAGATTTATTCCAACAATAAAGGAAAAAAGCAGGAGGTAATATAATAACCCATGGTTTAATAGACAGTGTCAGGAAGCAAAGGAGAGAAGCAGGAGGGAGTGGAGGAAGTACAGAAGACAAAGGACAGAGGACAACAGGATTAGATGTAACAGAGCTAGGAATGATTACATTAACATAAGACGAGTGTCGGAAAGAAATTATGAGAATGATATTGCAGTCAAAGCGAAAAAGCAACCTAAATTACTACATAGCCATATAAGAAGGAAGATGTCGGTAAATGACCAAGTGACAAGACTGAGGAAAACAGAAGGGGCATATACAGAAAGCGACAAGGAAATCTGCGAGGTACTGAATGCAAAATTCCATGGAGTGTTCACAACCGAGCCTGAGCAGCTCCCATTGTTAGAAGAGATTACCCAAGATGAAAGACTATCAGATATAGAGGTGACAGCAGAGGATGTAATGAAACAGTTGACAACACTGGATGCTAATAAAGCTGTTGGACCAGACAAAGTATCACCGTGGATACTTAAAGAGGCAGCGCAGGCTCTCAGCATGCCTCTGGCAATGATCTTTAATGAGTCACTTATGTCGGGAGAATTGCCCAGTTGCTGGAAGGAGGCAAATGTCGTACCGATTTTCAAAAAAGGTGATAGGGAGGAGGCACTTAACTACAGACCCGTATCACTGACAAGCATCCCCTGCAAAATACTTGAAAGAATAATTAGGCTAAGACTTGTTGAGCACCTGGAGAGCATTGGGTTTGTAAACAAGCACCAGCACGGGTTCTGGACAGGGAAATCATGCCTAACAAACCTTTTAGAATTCTATGATAAAGTAACAAGGATAAGGCAGGACAGAGAAGGCTGGGCAGACTGCATATTTCTTGACTGCCAAAAGGCCTTTGATACAGTACCGCACATGAGACTGCTATACAAACTTGAGAGGCAGGCAGGAGTAAGCGGAAAGGCCCTAGTATGGGTGAAGAACTACCTAACAGGAAGGAGCCAGAGGGTAATGGTAAGGGGCGAGAAGTCGGACTGGCGAACAGTAACAAGTGGAGTACCTCAAGGATCGGTGCTGGGGACCAATCCTCTTTCTAATTTACGTAAATGATATGTTTACAGGAGTGGAATCATACATGTCAATGTTTGCGGATGACGCAAAATTAATGAGAAGAGTTGTGACAGACGAGGATTGTAGGATCCTCCAAGAGGACTTAAACAGGTTGCAGAGATGGTCAGGGAAATGGCTACTGGAGTTTAACACCAGTAAATGTAAAGTTATGGACATGGGATCAGGTGATAGGAGACCAAAGGGACAGTACACAATGAAGGGAAACAGCCTACCTGTAACGATTCGAGAAAGAGACCTGGGAGTGGATGTGACACCTAATCTAACTCCTGAGGCACATATAAATAGGATACCGACAGCAGCGTACTCTACACTGGCGAAAATTAGAACTTCATTCAGAAACCTAAATGAGGAGGCTTTTAGGGCGCTTTACACTGCCTACGTGAGACCCGTCTTAGAGTATGCCGCGCCATCATGGAGCCCCCACCTGAAGAAACACATAAAGAAACTGGAGAAGGTTCAGAGGTTTGCGACGAGGCTTGTCCCAGAGTTACGAGGGATGGGATATGAAGAGCGTCTGAAGGAACTGAACCTTACGACACTAGAGAAAAGAAGGGAGAGAGGAGATATGATAGGGACATATAAAATACTCAGGGGAAATGACAAAGTGGAAATAGATGAAAAGTTCACACGTAATAATAACAGAACGAGGGGACATGGGTGGAAACTGGAAACTCAGATGAGTCACAGAGATGTTAGGAAGTTTTCGTTTAGCGTGAGAGTAGTGGAAAAATGGAATGCACTTGGGGAACAGGTTGTGGAAGCAAATACTATTCATACTTTTAAAACTAGGTATGATAGGGAAATGGGACAGGAGTCATTGCTGTAAACAACCGATAGCTAGAAAGGCGGGATCCAAGAGTCAATGCTCGATCCTGTAAGCACAAATAGGTGAGTACACACCCTGGCATCACCACACACACCTTCGTATCACCACACACACCCTCGCATCACCACACAACCTCGCATCACCACACACACCTTGGCATCACCACACACACCCTCGCATCATCACACACACCCTCGCATCACCACACACACCCTCGCATCATCACACACACCCTCGCATCACCACACACCCTGGCATCACCACACACACCCTGGCATCACCACACACACACACTCTGGCATCACCACACACACCCTCGCATCACCACACACCCTCGCATCACCACACACACCCTCGCATCACCATACACACCCTGGCATTAACACACACTCCCTCGCATCACCACACACCCTCGCATCACCACACACCCTCGCATCACCACACACATCCTGGCATCACCACACACACCCTGGCATCACCACACACACCCTGGCATCACCACACACACCCTCGCATCACCACACACACCCTCGCATCACCACACACCCTCGCATCACCACACACACCCTGGCATCACCACACACCCTCGCATCACCACACACACCCTCGCATCACCACACACACCCTGGCATCACCAAACACACCCTCGCATCACCACACACCCTGGCATCGCCACACACCCTCGCATCACCACACACACACCCTGGCATCACCACACACACCCTCGCATCACCACACACCCTGGCATCACCACACACACCCTCGCATCACCACACACACCCTCGCATCACCACACACACACCCTCGCATCACCACACACACCCTGGCATCACCACACACCCTGGCATCACCACACACACCCTCGCATCACCACACATCCTGGCATCACCACACACACCCTCGCATCACCACACACACCCTCGCATCACTACACACACCCTGGCATCACCACACACACCCTGGCATCACCACACACACCCTCGCATCACCACACACACCCTCGCATCACCACACACACTCTCGCATCACCACACACACCCTCGCATCACCACACACCCTCGCATCACCACACACACCCTGGCATCACCACACACACACCCTGGCATCACCACACACCCTGGCATCACCACACACCCTCGCATCACCACACACCCTCGCATCATCACACACACCCTCGCATCACCACACACACCCTGGCATCACCACACACACACCCTCGCATCACCACACACACCCTGGCATCACCACACACCCTCGCATCACCACACACACCCTCGCATCACCAAACACACCCTGGCATCACCACACACCCTCGCATCACCACACACACCCTCGCATCACCACACACACCCTGGCATCACCACACACACCCTGGCATCACCAAACACACCCTGGCATCACCACACACCCTCGCATCACCAAACACACCCTGGCATCACCACACACCCTGGCATCACCACACACCCTCGCATCACCACACACACCCTGGCATCACCACACACACACCCTGGCATCACCACACACACACCCTGGCATCACCACACACACACCCTCGCATCACCACACACACACCCTCGCATCACCACACACACCCTCGCATCACCACACACACCCTGGCATCACCACACACACCCTCGCATCACCACACACACCCTGGCATCACCACACACACCCTCGCATCACCACACACACCCTGGCATCACCACACACACACCCTGGCATCTGTTATACTCAAATTCTGTCAGTTGAAATGTAACCAATCACAGTAAATGTAATGAAATGTAATCACAATCACCACACACACCCTCGCATCACCACACACCCTCGCATCACCAGGTAATATCTTCCCTGTTATGGTTGGTCACCTCTACGAGGCTCCGACTGAGCATTCATTTAGAATGCTCAGTCAAATGCTCACGCCGGAATGCTCCGGCGTGAGCATTCATTTAGGCCCCTTAACTCGAAGCTTGGTTTATCCCACAGCGCCAGTTCTGCGTCCTGTAAACTCTCCGGATAACTGTGGTTTACACGGCCCGCTTCCTCTCTTGTTTAATTTCCCAGGGAGAATGCCGTGTCTTTAAAATTAGTTGGAGTATTGCCTTAATTATTGCGATACACAGGAGCACAGTGTTCCCCGCAGCGTACGGCCGGGGAACATATTCCGCCGCCACCAAGTTAAAAAATTTTAATGGGATATACCCGGCTGTGCCCGGGTCTGTTTCTCTCACGTTCCTTCTTCTCTTTACTGCTCTACTCATGTCTCTCTCTCTCCCATTCTCTCACTCATTTTTATCTCTCATTCCCAATCTCCCGTGTTTCTTTTCTTTCTTTCTCACCTCCTCCGTCCCCCTTCTTAACGTTTCTCACCCTCTCTTCATCTCTCTTTACCTTCGTCTTTACATTTCGTCTCTCAGAAAATTTAATATGAAGTGTTTAACTTCATAATATTAAATATTCAGATTTCATGAAAATCATAGGGTGAGGTCGCTGTAGGTGCCGATATATCTGAAAGGTTGACACTGGGGCAGACTCCATCTGGCATATGGCCTTCCCATTACCATGGCAAGCAGGTTAAGGCCACACAGTAGCTCACAGACCAATCAGTCAATATATTTATTCCTGGACAATGTTCAGAGCACAAGTATATATGCTGGCTCGGCAGCTTTATTAACCCCTCCAGGGACTAGTAAGCTTTAATCTCAATACAGAACAAGTTGACTGTTGCAGGTTATTGAGGTGTGCATGGAGAGTTGTGCCACATGTCCTGCTGGTACTGGAAGGTGAGTGTTGCCCTCTTGTTTAACTCTGGCGCTCTCACCCGTGGCCTCTATGTCATAATATATATATATATATATATATATATATATATATATATATATATATATATATATATATATATATATATACATATATATATATATATATATATATATATATATATATATATATATATATATATATATATATATATATATATGTCGTACCTAGTAGCCAGAACGCACTTCTCAGCCTACTATGCAAGGCCAAATTTGCCTAATAAGCCAAGTTTTCCTGAATTAATATATTTTCTCTAATTTTTTTCTTGTGAAATGATAAAGCTACCCATTTCATTATGTATGAGGTCAATTTTTTTTCATTGGAGTTAAAATTAACGTAGATATATGACCGAACCTAACCAACCCTACCTAACCTAACCTAACCTATCTTTATAGGTTAGGTTAGGTAGGTTAGGTAGTCGAAAAACAATTAATTCATGAAACTTGGCTTATTAGGCAAAATTTGGCCTTGCATAGTAGGCTGAGAAGTGCGTTCTGGCTACTAGGTACGACATATATATATATATATATATATATATATATATATATATATATATATATATATATATATATATATATATGTATATATATATATATATATATATATATATATATATATATATATATATATATATATATATATATATATATATATATATATATATATATATATTTTCAGTTGCATATTGTCCTGGGGACCATTCAGGCTTGTTCGCATATATATATATATATATATATATATATATATATATATATATATATATATATATATATATATATATATATATGAAGAGAGAGAGAGAGAGAGAGAGAGAGAGAAAGGTGTGACATATCTCACTACATCATTTACTTCTATGCAACGACTTAAGACGCTATGCTGTTGAAGGCGTGTGTAAGTCCGTTGACTCATATCTTAGGACTCCCAATGTGAACACAGTCGCCATCGGGGTCCAAGTAAAGTTTAGCGGCGATGTTCTTCTAGGTCACGTGAGAAGTGAGGGAGGACGCTGCCACTCCTCCGTGACACTAAGACCTGGTACGTGGTTGGTGCTGTTAGCCAGGTCTTAGCTCCCAACAGTTGGTCTATAATTGGACAATTTGGAGCGTATTACCCAAAACACTCATTATTGCTCCTAAACAATTCCAAGTTCGTTTGACCATCAGGATGCCTCCGTGGCCTTGTATATTGGCTGGTAATTGTAACAGTTTCCTAACCATGTGAGATATCTCCACTATAACCAACCAGTCAGAGTCCAGTATCACATATCGCTAGTTACCTCAAGATAACAGGTGGGCTGATAACGTTGCGGTGAGTGAAGTGACAAAGTGATTTGAGTTATTTGATACATGCAAATATGTTATATTTAAAAACAGTCTTAATATAACGCAGGAAGGTAGTGTACCGCATTGATTAATTAGGCGGACTAACAACAACCCTAAATGATAATCATGGGGACCAAATAATTTAAAAATAAAGATTTGTACAAAAGAATTAATAAGAAGAGAGTCAATCTAAAACAACAATATTTAGAGATAAAAAAATTTAAAAAGAGAGAGAGGAAAATGAACCTATGAAGTGTGAATAGTAACGGAACAGAACGTCACTTTTGTGAGTCGATTTCATTCAAATACGTCCAAATTTAGCCATATCGCGCATTCCAGCGAAAAGTGACGTTCTTTTTAAGAGGACGGGTTGGGTTGCAACCCGTCCTCTTGAAAAGAACGTCACTTATACGGGCAAACGGCCAAAAGCGACGTTCTTTTTAAGAGGACAGGTTGTGATTGAATAACAGGCAAGCAAATACACCTCCTGAGGCTCTCTCTCTTACTCCCTCACACACGTAGCTGTACCTCACTCACTCCCTCACACATGTAGCTGTACCACACTCCTCACTCCCTCACACATGTAGCTGTACCTCACTCACTCCCTCACACATGTAGCTGTACCTCACTCACTCCCTCACACATGTAGCTGTACCTCACTCACTCCCTCACACATGTAGCTGTACCTCACGCCTCACTCCCTCACACATGTAGCTGTACCTCACTCCCTCCCTCACACATATAGCTGTACCTCACTCACTCCCTCACATCATGTAGCTGTACCTCACTCACTCCCCTCACTCATGTAGCTGTACCTCACTCACTCCCTCACACACGTAGCTGTACCTCACTCACTCTCTCACACATGTAGCTGTACCTCACTCACTCCCTCACACATGTAGCTGTACCTCACTCACTCCCTCACACATGTAGCTGTACCTCACTCACTCCCTCACACATGTAGCTGTACCTCACGCCTCACTCCCTCACACATGTAGCTGTACCTCACGCCTCACTCCCTCACACATGTAGCTGTACCTCACGCCTCACTCCCTCACACATGTAGCTGTACCTCACTCTCTCACACACACATGTAGCTGTACCTCACTCACTCCCTCACACATGTAGCTGTACCTCACTCATTCCCTCACACATGGAGCTGTACCTCACTCCTCACTCCCTCACACATGTAGCTGTACCTCACTCACTCCCTCACACATGTAGCTGTACCTCACTCACTCCCTCACACATGTAGCTGTACCTCACTCCTCACTCACTCACACATGTAGCTGTACCTCACTCACTCCCTCACACATGTAGCTGTACCTCACTCACTCCCTCACACATGTAGCTGTACCTCACGCCTCACTCCCTCACACATGTAGCTGTACCTCACTCTCTCACTGACACATGTAGCTGTACCTCACTCACTCCCTCACACATGTAACTGTACCTCACGCCTCACTCCCTCACACATGTAGCTGTACCTCACTCACTCCCTCACACATGTAGCTGTACCTCACTCACTCCCTCACACATGTAGCTGTACCTCACGCCTCACTCCCTCACACATGTAGCTGTACCTCACTCACTCCCTCACACATGTAGCTGTACCTCACTCACTCCCTCACACACGTAGCTGTACCTCACTCACTCTCTCACACATGTAGCTGTACCTCACTCCTCCCTCACACATGTAGCTGTACCTCACTCACTCCCTCACACATGTAGCTGTACCTCACGCCTCACTCCCTCACACATGTAGCTGTACCTCACGCCTCACTCCCTCACACATGTAGCTGTACCTCACTCCTCACTCCCTCACACATGTAGCTGTACCTCACGCCTCACTCCCTCACACATGTAGCTGTACCTCACTCTCTCACACACACATGTAGCTGTACCTCACTCACTCCCTCACACATGTAGCTGTACCTCACTCACTCCCTCACACATGGAGCTGTACCTCACTCACTCCCTCACATATGTAGCTGTACCTCACTCACTCCCTCACACATGTAGCTGTACCTCACTCACTCCCTCACACATGGAGGTGTACCTCACTCACTCCCTCACACATGGAGCTATACCTCACTGCTCACTCCCTCACACATGTAGCTGTACCTCACTCACTCCCTCACACATGTAGCTGTACCTCACTCACTCCCACACACATGTAGCTGTACCTCACTCCTCACTCACACATGTAGCTGTACCTCACTCACTCCCTCACAAATGTAGCTGTATCTCACTCACTCTCTCACACATGTAGCTGTACCTCACGCCTCACTCCCTCACACATGTAGCTGTACCTCACTCACTCCCTCACACATATAGCTGTACCTCACTCAATCCCTCACACATGTAGCTGTACCTCACGCCTCACTCCCTCACACATGTAGCTGTACCTCACGCCTCACTCCCTCACATATGTAGCTGTACCTCACTCACTCCCTCACACATGTAGCTGTACCTCACTCTCTCCCTCACACATGTAGCTGTACCTCACTCACTCCCTCACACATGTAGCTGTACCTCACGCCTCACTCCCTCACACATGTAGCTGTACCTCACTCACTCCCTCACACATGGAGGTGTACCTCACTCACTCCGTCACACATGGAGCTATACCTCACTCCTCACTCCCTCACACATGTAGCTGTACTCACTCACTCCCTCACACATGTAGCTGTACCTCACTCACTCCCTCACACATGTAGCTGTACCTCACTCACTCCACACACATGTAGCTGTACCTCAACTCCTCACTCACACATGTAGCTGTACCTCACTCCTCCCTCACAAATGTAGCTGTACCTCACTCACCTCATCTCAACACATGTAGCTGTACCCTCACGCCTCACTCCCTCACACCATGTAGCTGTACCCTCACTCACTCCCTCACACATGTAGCTGTACCTCACTCACTCCCTCACACATGTAGCTGTACCTCACGCCTCACTCCCTCACACATGTACCTGTACCTCACACCTCACTCACTCACACATGTAGCTGTACCTCACTCACTCCCCTCACACATGTAGCTGTACCTCACTCTCTCCCTCACACATGTAGCTGTACCTCACTCACTCCCTCACACATGTAGCTGTACCTCACGCCTCACTCCCTCACACATGTAAGCTGTACCTCACTCACTCCCTCACACATATAGCTGTACCTCACTCACTCCCTCACACACGTAGCTGTACCTCACTCACTCTCTCACACATGTAGCTGTACCTCACTCACTCCCTCACACATGTAGCTGTACCTCACTCACTCCCTCACACATGTAGCTGTACCTCACGCCTCACTCCCTCACACATGTAGCTGTACCTCACGCCTCACTCCCTCACACATGTAGCTGTACCTCACGCCTCACTCCCTCACACATGTAGCTGTACCTCACGCCTCACTCCCTCACACATGTAGCTGTACCTCACGCACGCCTCACTCCCTCACACATGTAGCTGTACCTCACGCGCCACTCCCTCACACATGTAGCTGTACCTCACGCCTCACTCCCTCACACATGTAGCTGTACCTCACTCTCTCACACACACATGTAGCTGTACCTCACTCACTCCCACACACATGTAGCTGTACCTCACTCACTCCCTCACACATGGAGCTGTACCTCACTCACTCCTCACACATGTAGCTGTACCTCACTCACTCCCTCACACATGTAGCTGTACCTCACTCACTCCCTCACACATGGAGCTGTACCTCACTCACTCCCTCACACATGGAGCTGTACCTCACTCACTCCCTCACACACGTAGCTGTACCTCACTCACTCCCTCACACACGTAGCTGTACCTCACTCACACCCTCACACATGGAGCTGTACCTCACTCACTCCCTCACACATGTAGCTGTAACTCACTCACTTCCTCACACATGTAGCTGTACCTCACGCCTCACTACCTCACACATGGAGCTGTACCTCACTCACACCCTCCACATGGAGCTGTACCTCACTCACACCCTCACACATGGAGCTGTACCTCACGCCTCACTTCCTCACACATGTAGCTGTACCTCACTCACTCCCTCACACATGTAGCTGTACCTCACGCATCACTCCCCTCACACATGTAGCTGTACCTCACTCACTCCCTCACACATGTAGCTGTACCTCATCACTCCCTCGCACATGTAGCTGTACCTCACTCACTCCCTCACACATGGAGCTGTACCTCACGCCTCACTCCCTCACACATGTAGCTGTACCTCACTCACTCCCTCATACATATAGCTGTACCTCACTCACTCCCTCACACACGTACT
>NC_091152.1:45485038-45572633 GCF_040958095.1 Procambarus clarkii | reverse complement strand
CAGGTGGGGTGGAGTGACACACAGGTGGGGTGGTGTGACACACAGGTGGGGTGGTGTGACACACAGGTGGGTGGTGTGACACACAGGTGGGGTGGTGTGACACACAGGTGGGGTGGTGTGACACAGGTGGGGTGGTGTGACACACAGGTGGGGTGGTGTGACACACAGGTGGGGTGGTGTGACACACAGGTGGGGTGGTGTGACACACACAGGTGGGGTGGTGTGACACACAGGTGGAGTGGTGTGACACACAAGTGGAGTGGTGTGACACACAGGTGGGGTGGTGTGACACACACAGGTGGGGGTGGTGTGACACACAGGTGGGGTGGTGTGACACACAGTTGGGGTGGTGTGACACACAGGTGGGGGTGGTGTGACACACAGGTGGGGGTGGTGTGACACACAGGTGGGGGTGGTGTGACACACAAGTGGTGGTGGTGTGACACACAGGTGGGGTGGTGTGACACACACAGGTGGGGTGGTGTGACACACACAGGTGGGGTGGTGTGACACACAGGTGGGGTGGTGTGACACACAGGTGGGGGTGGTGTGACACACAGGTGGTGGTGGTGTGACACACAGGTGGGGTGGTGTGACACACACAGGTGGGGTGGTGTGACACACACAGGTGGGGTGGTGTGACACACAGGTGGGGGTGGTGTGACACACAGGTGGGGGTGGTGTGACACACAGGTGGGGTGGTGTGACACAGGTGGTGTAAGGTGGCCGCAGGTAGCGACAATAAGACAGCTGGAGACGGCCAGCAGGTCCTGTTTACGGGATCACTATGGTCCGTGCTACATGCAAAGTTCAGTTGCGAGTAGTTGAGTGTAAGACAACAACAAGAGCCAGCAGGAGCTCCCCAGACACACGTCTGCACTGCTCACCCCATAAACTAGACAAGATACAGGACAAGAATGCCCCGAAGGGCGAGCAGGGAAGTGGGTACAGAAGAAGAATACGTGAGAGGAGAGCAAGAGAGTCGTCAGGAGACAAACTGCTCAGGACTTGACCCAGCTGTTTGGCCGCGGGCTAGAGAGAGTCAAGTACTCACAATGGGTGTTTCGGTGACAGCAACAACAGCGGCATCATCGTAGTGATTGGCACAAATCCACCAGGGCTGAGTTGGCAGATTTTAAGGTGCTGGTTGTAGAGAAAGAGAATCTCTCTCTGGTTGTAGGGAGAACCTGTATACAGGATCAGGTGGAGGATCTCGTAGAGCGGTGAAGAGAACTTGTGTATGTGCACGTCTGACTGTGGTAGTGAGATCAGTGTGATGTTCGTGAGAGGAGAGAAGTCTATTTGTTTCTCAACCAGATTTTTCCAATAGACATTTATGGCTAGAATGTTTGAATTTTCGTGAAGTACAACATTCACATTCATAATAGATTTCCAATAGTGTTGAAATCTTGCCAGCGAGTATTACTGATCCACCTAAGTGCTCGGTTTTGACTCCTATGGAGTTTTAGTTTATTAGTAAGTGCAGCGAAGGTTTTTGCAAGTTGGGTGTATGTTACGAGGGGTCTCAGGAGTTCCTTCTAGAGGTACGTTTTAGTGTCAGTTTTTGGCAAACCTTAATCTGGTAAATTTCCCTATTACCAAGTGCTATATAACTGTAATGGCTTGGCGCTTTCCACTGATTATACCTTACCTATGGCCGGGTGAGCTCTTGCATGTTTTGTACAATGCGTCTGTGTGTGTGGTAATGTAAGTGTTGGTTAAGTGTGAGGCCCAGAACTGTGGTGGAAGGTGATACTGAGATGTTTGTGGCAATTGGAGAGAGGGAATATAGTTTCACTGGGAGTGTGCGTGTGTTTCGTTCGCAGGAAAAGTAAGTGATTTTAGATTTGGGAAAGTTTGTTTTGATGCGCCAGTCATTCTGCCAGTCTGTCACTATGTCAAGTTCATGTTGTGCCTTATGTGTCTACTGAGGTGCTGGTGGCGAGGCGGGAGACGTCGTCCTCGTAGCAGATGGTTAGTGAGGTGCAGGCAATTGTGTCTTGGGATGTCACTGATGTAGAGAATGTAGAGCACCTGACCAAGGACTGACCCTTGGGGTACACCTGTATGGAGGTCAAAGTAGTCAGTGTCTCTGTAGGAACTTAATCCTTACTGTCCTGTTGTCTAGGTAGTTACAGAGGAGTAGCTCATCCTTCCGTTTAGGTCGTATTTATAGTAACGATGAGCATCATCATATGATCCGGAAAATTTCTTCACATGGTCAGTGTTACGGCCTCAGCCAGTAACCGGGTTCTTTTCCTATCAAACTGTAAATGGGGCCTTAGTGCTTTTTTTTCACGACCCCCCCCCCCCCCCCCGAGTCATAGGTAAGTCTGTCATCTATGGTCCTCACGCCGGCGAGTTCACCTTTCTCAGTAAATCATGGACCAGTCCTATATAGTATTGTCACCGTGCCAAAACACCACTTCTACTCTCCAGCAACACTGGCAGGGGTCTCCAGCAACACTGGCAGGGGTCTCCAGCAACACTGGCAGGGGTCTCCAGCAACACTGGCAGGGGTCTCCAGCAACACTGGCAGGGGTCTCCAGCAACACTGGCAGGGGTCTCCAGCAACACTGGCAGGGGTCTCCAGCAACACTGGCAGGGGTCTCCAGCAACACTGGCAGGGGTCTCCAGCAACACTGGCAGGGGTCTCCAGCAACACTGGCAGGGGTCTCCAGCAACACTGGCAGGGGTCTCCAGCAACACACTGGCAGACTTCCACAAAGGCTTTAATTAATACAAGCCTTAAAAGACATATAGTACTTCCGTCTCGTAACTCAACTTGGCCATCCTGGGATACGTCGGTCCAATCACCAATACTTCGGTAAGTATTTGACAATTCAGTCTACACCATCTTGGCCACTTTTTCCTTCCGGAACACGTCTTGTGTTCAGGACAGCCCTGGGTGAACTGATCCCTGTTGACCAAGACACCACCAACATCACTTCTGCACACTAAAAATGTGATTAGAAAGATAGAAACTACACAAGGGTCAAATAAGATCACAGCCTTCCACCGGGGAAGAGAAAATGGGGTCGGGTGTGCTCAACAAATAGTGTTTACATCGTCACATTTCCCTTCCTAAAAGAATAGGGGGTCGGGTGCGCTCAACAGATCGCGTCAACAGCGTCACAGAGGCAACACAAACAAGGACCAACAGTTTCAAGCTCAACAAGCCACAATGTAAGACTGAGGACAAGAGATACTTTTTCACCCACAGGGGTCTTAACCCATGGAACCGCCTACCCGCCGAAGCCGTAAATGCCAAAACTGTTAAATTTTAAAGTACAACTGGAAGAGATCATCATGGCAAATGGGGAGACCTTCGACAAGCCGACGGCTTCCTGTCCTCATAGAGGCCACTAGATTTAGTGACCCTCAGGTAAATATATTGACGTAAAATGCAATTAGAAAGTAAAAAGAGGAACTATTGTATTTGGACAAACCGGTAAATGTCTTCTATTTTTATTGACGTTGGTAACTTCCAGTGTATGACTCAAGTCCTTAATAATAGCCGGAGTCGTGTGTAACGTGAACCATAATCCTTGTAACCATAACTGGGACGAGCATGCAAGAGGACATTACACTCACACATTAATCAGAAGGATAAATTGAAGAATTTTTCAGTGTACAATCAATGATCAAACGCTGTGAAAAAGATAATATATTGGTGACTGAATCTATTCACGACTTTATTTGTAAGTCTGATGAAACACGGGCAAGGTTTCAAAGCCACAAATTTCCCGTTGCCGGGGAGAAAAAATCTGCAAGGCATATTGAGGAAGCAAATTATTCGTCAGACGCTTCACGCTGGCGGGAACTGAACCGGGGACCTAGCGGCTGGAGCCGGCTGCTGGTGGTACCACTGTGCCACCACCACCTACCCCACAGTCATAGACTTCATGGTGGTTCTCCAAAAACATTTAAGGTAACACAGAGAAGGAATCCTCAAAGGGAGAGGATCGAGATGCTGAGACTTTGTCATATGGTGGCCCTTCCTTCTGCTATCTGGCTCTGTTCCCCTCACACTGTTCCTCCCTCCCTCCCTCCGTGCCGTCTCTCACATCACTCCGGGTTCTCCTCCCTCCCACCTGGTTCTCCCCCCGGGCTAATAAGCAGAGGCGCGGTGCTCCAGTATTCATGAGAGCGGCGAGACAGTCCTGTTAGACTTCCACTTTCTCCAAATTGAAGGCAGGTAAAGTCTTGAAATATCTTTTTGCGTTATCAAGGCCGCCTCCGTGAGCCGTTATTTTTAATATAAATTATATATATATATTTAGCGCATTTTGAAAAGACTATAATTAAAGTAAAGTTTGCTCATCTGTTTATATGTTCCAAGGTTGCTCTAGTATTGATATGTTCCAAGGTTGCTCTAGTATTGATATGTTCCAAGGTTGCTCTAGTATTGATATGTTCCAAGGTTGCTCTAGTATTGATATGTTCCAAGGTTGCTCTAGTATTTATATGTCCCAAGGTTGCTCTAGTATTTGTATGTCCCAAGGTTGATCTAGTATTTATATGTTCCAAGGTTGCTCTAGTATTTATATGTTCCAAGGTTGCTCTAGTATTTATATGTTCCAAGGTTGCTCTAGTATTTATATGTTCCAAGGTTGCTCTAGTATTTATATGTCCCAAGGTTGCTCTAGTATTTATATGTTCCAAGGTTGCTCTAGTATCTATATGTTCCAAGGTTGCTCTAGTATTTATATGTCCCAAGGTTGCTCTAGTATTTGTATGTCCCAAGGTTGATCTAGTATTTATATGTTCCAAGGTTGCTCTAGTATTTATATGTTCCAAGGTTGCTCCAGTATTTATATGTTCCAAGGTTGCTCTAGTATTTATATGTTCCAAGGTTGCTCTAGTATCTATATGTTCCAAGGTTGCTCTAGTATTTATATGTCCCAAGGTTGCTCTAGTATTTATATGTTCCAAGGTTGCTCTAGTATTTATATGTTCCAAGGTTGCTCTAGTATTTATATGTTCCAAGATTGCTCTGGTATTTATATGTCCCAAGGTTGCTCTAGTATTTGTATGTCCCAAGGTTGCTCTAGTATTTATATGTTCCAAGGTTGCTCTAGTATTTGTATGTTCCAAGGTTGCTCTAGTATTTGTATGTCCCAAGGTTGCTCTAGTATTTGTATGTCCCAAGGTTGCTCTAGTATTTGTATGTCCCAAGGTTGCTCTAGTATTTGTATGTCCCAAGGTTGGCTAAGAATAGGGAAGTATTCTTCTCTTGTAAATTAAGGCTGCATCAACCCACCTGAAGCAACCCGTTCTCGCAAATTTAATAAGTCAATATTGACTTATTAAATATGTGCATAGGTGACATACTTAACATAATAGTTTCCCTTGAAAAGCTTCATAGAAAACACCGACCTTACCTAACCGACTTAATATGTTAAGATAAGCATCTTATTTCTTCGTAATTACAATTGTTACCTAACCTATAATAGGTATAGGTTAAGTAATAATTGTAATTACGAAGCAATAAGATGCTTATCTTAAGATACTAACAAGGTTAGGTAAGGTCGGTGTTTTCTATGAATCTTTTTAAAGGTATCTATTATGTTTAGTATATCACCTATGCACGTAGTTAATAAGTCAATATTGACTTTACGAATTTGCGAGAACGGGTTGCCTGAACGGATAGGTTAAGTAATAATTGTAATTACGAAGCAATATGATGTTTATCTTAACATACTAAGAAGGTTAGGTAAGGTCGGCGTTTTCTATGAAGCTTTTCAAGGTAAACTAAAATAATCACAATAAATTAGTAAGTCACATATGCACGTATTTAGTAAGTCAATATTGACTATAAGAAAGTGCGAGAACGGGTTGCTGAAAAAGGCCAGCAGGGACGAGCGCCTCGGAGGGAGAATGGGTGTCTATGATAACAGGTCAACTTCTGTAAAATACATGGAAAGGTTACTTGGCATTTTAATGACATGTTTACATGTCCACAATGCGTTAATATGAACCAATACTTATATTTATTACATTAATAACATAATATCTTTATATTATAGACATAATATTAATATAAATACTTATATAAAGATTGAGAACATATGTTGAGATTCGGAAACAGCGCAATAACACACCACTCTCCTTGCTCTGTGCAATAACACCACTCTCCTTGCTCTGTGCAATAACACACCACTCTCCTTGCTCTGTACAATAACACACCACTCTCCTTGCTCTGTGCAATAACACACCACTCTCCTTGCTCTGTGCAATAACACACCACTCTCCTTGCTCTGCGCAATAACACACCACTCTCCTTGCTCTGCGCAATAACACACCACTCTCCTTGCTCTGTGCAATAACACACCACTCTCCTTGCTCTGTGCAATAACACACCACTCTCCTTGCTCTGCGCAATAACACACCACTCTCCTTGCTCTGTACAATAACACACCACTCTCCTTGCTCTGTGCAATAACACACCACTCTCCTTGCTCTGTGCAATAACACACCACTCTCCTTGCTCTGTACAATAACACACCACTCTCCTTGCTCTGTACAATAACACACCACTCTCCTTGCTCCGTGCAATAACACACCACTCTCCTTGCTCTGTACAATAACACACCACTCTCCTTGCTCTGTACAATAATACACCACTCTCCTTGCTCTGTGCAATAACACACCACTCTCCTTGCTCTGTACAATAACACACCACTCTCCTTGCTCTGTACAATAATACACCACTCTCCTTGCTCTGTACAATAACACACCACTCTCCTTGCTCTGTGCAATAACACACCACTCTCCTTGCTCTGTACAATAACACACCACTCTCCTTGCTCTGTACAATAATACACCACTCTCCTTGCTCTGTGCAATAACACACCACTCTCCTTGTTCTGCGCAATAACACCACTCTCCTTGCTCTGTGCAATAACACACCACTCTCCTTGCTCTGTACAATAACACACCACTCCTTGCTCTGTACAATAATACACCACTCTCCTTGCTCTGTGCAATAACACACCACTCTCCTTGCTCTGTACAATAACACACCACTCTCCTTGCTCTGTACAATAATACACCACTCTCCTTGCTCTGTGCAATAACACACCACTCTCCTTGCTCTGCGCAATAACACCACTCTCCCTGCTCTGTGCAATAACACACCACTCTCCTTGCTCTGTACAATAACACACCACTCTCCTTGCTCTGTACAATAATACACCACTCTCCTTGCTCTGTGCAATAACACACCACTCTCCTTGCTCTGTGCAATAACACCACTCTCCTTGCTCTGTGCAATAACACACCACTCTCCTTGCTCTGTGCAATAACACACCACTCTCCTTGCTCTGTACAATAACACACCACTCTCCTTGCTCTGTGCAATAACACGAGGACTGGACCTGAAAAGGCTCGACGCGTTATCTTCCCTACATTTCTCACAACTCACATCAACAGTCACGTGTCCTGCCAGTCCAACACACAGTCACATGTCCTGCCAGTTCAACACACAGTCACATGTACAGTTAGGTGATTATTGGGAGCACGGGAACAATTCCTGCAACAATTCCCTCCAGCAGTTAACTATGCTTTTGGGGTGTCAGGAACTGGCCAGCTGGAGTCAAGTTTTTCCTGTGCAGCTTCTGGTCTATCCTGTGTAGTCAAGGCCACTTTCCTGTGCAGTCATGGCCACTTTCCTGTGCAGTCATGGCCACTTTCCTGTGTAGTCAAGGCCACTTTCCTGTGTAGTCAAGGCCACTTTCCTGTGCAGTCATGGCCACTTTCCTGTGCAGTCATGGCCACTTTCCTGCGCAGTCATGGCCACTTTCCTGTGCAGCCAGTTTGAAATCTCGTTTAGTTATAACATTGTCTTACGCTGCCACCACAATATCATTCTAAGTCACTAAATGGTCCTGTATCAACCTGTTCTCTCGAATAGCACATCGGAGTTGGACGTATAAGTCTTCCTATTGCCAAAAAATGATTTACAAAAATCAGAGCGGCTCGCAAAAATTGACGTGATATTCTGTTTTCTATTCGTGGTCCTCAGTTAGGTTAGGTCCGGGCAATTTAGTACATTTGTTGTGGCGTGAACGCTCGCGAGGAGGGGGGGGGGGGTGTGCAGCCACTGTGATACCATGTTAAGTCACTACAGTGTCCGGTGGAGCCATTGATATATGTTATTACACTACAGTGTACTGTGCAGCTCCTGCGCTGTCATGTTACGTAACAGCAGAGACAATGAAGCCAAATCCGCACTTTTTGGCTTTTAGGCAGAAACCCGGATTAGGTCTCAGCCCTCTTTAGGGTCTTTCTCAAGTCTGGGCAAGAGACACTTATGGCTTCAGGTCTTTTTAGGGTCCGTTTCGTGTCAGTACAGAGATCTGGTTGCGGCTGCAGGTCTACTCTCAGGCTGGGATTCAAGGGCTCTCGGTACAGGGGCATTAAATCTTATTCATCAGTTTACGAGTTTCCATTTCAGGCGCTTAAAGTGATTCCACTCTGCTCTCAGACCACACAATAACATTCATTTTCTGTCCTGTTATTTTCTTACTCCATTCATCTTCACTACAGCTGCAAGCCCCACAAGTTGACTCTCTTGACTCATCAACAGGTTCTACATTGTTCCCCAACATATTCATGTCGACCAACACCTATTTTCAGGCGGCGTCTGCCCAACACCCTCACCAGTCACTACACCCACCAGCAGTGACAGTCACCTCTGCTCTCCTCAACACCCTCACCAGTCACTACACCCACCAGCAACACCAGTCACCTCTGCTCTCCTCAACACCCTCACCAGTCACTACACCCACCAGCAACACCAGTCACCTCTGCTCTCCTCAACACCCTCACCAGTCACTACACCCACCAGCAGTGACAGTCACCTCTGCTCTCCTCAACACCCTCACCAGTCACTACACCCACCAGCAGTGACAGTCACCTCTGCTCTCCTCAACACCCTCACCAGTCACTACACCCACCAGCAGTAACAGTCACCTCTGCTCACCTCAACACCCTCACCAGTCACTACACCCACCAGCAGCAACAGTCACCTCTGCCCTCCTCAACACCCTCACCAGTCACTACACCCACCAGCAGTGACAGTCACCTCTGGTCTCCTCAACACCCTCACCAGTCACTACACCCACCAGCAGTGACAGTCACCTCTGCTCTCCTCAACACCCTCACCAGTCACTACACCCACCTGTGGGAACCGACCTGTGAGATTTATATTTATTTAATTTATATGAATTTATATTTACGTTAATTTATATACTTCGATAGCAATTTGTATAATGTTAAGTGGACTGTATTTCTGCAATAATCTCAATCTCACAAATCGATCCTCTACACATTAGGGGGGTTTATATTTATATATATGCAGCCAATCAAACTACAGAATTAACTACATACATTGAAGAGGTTCCTTATCTTATAGTACAGCAGGTTAGTCCACCAGGTATAACTAGGGTGTAGACACCAAATTATCCTCTTTGAGGTAGCTTCCATATCACCCAGTAACTGGTGCACAAAATCTTCCTCGTCTTGACCTGTCAAAAGTGCGCTAGCTGTGAAGCCAGAATCCTATATATGACAAGCTATATCAGAGAAACCACTATACAGTACATGGAACAATAAAGACCTGGCTTAATTACCTTTAGTTTTAGGCTTCCACGTGATCTAACCGGGTCACCCTATATCCTGACATTAATGGCCATAAATGAATGATAAACGGGTTTCGGATAGACACTTAACTTGAATTTGTAGACAGCGTGTTGACAATGGTACACCTTTGGTTTCCATAACACTACGTCTAAGTAAATTTAACAGGAGCCGAATTTGCTCCCGTGTGAGCCTCTGGTCTCGTATAAACAATGGCTGCCCTCCTTCCTCACTC
Source organism: Procambarus clarkii (assembly GCF_040958095.1). Lineage (NCBI taxonomy): Eukaryota > Metazoa > Arthropoda > Malacostraca > Decapoda > Cambaridae > Procambarus > Procambarus clarkii. The sequence goes on along the minus strand of NC_091152.1, from coordinate 45,562,756 downwards.
TGACGCCTGGCCTACATTGTCCACATTTCAGAAAGTGATAGAAGGGTCACATTTACTCTACTTTAATATTGATAATTAAGTTAATTTATATAAGATGTTTTTATGATGGTAAAGTCCAAAGACTAATGTATTTAAGAATAATTCCCACCATAATAGGTGGTGAATTATAATAGTATGTGGTGATGATATCCCGTTTTCTTTAGACGGTAATTCCACTACAAGTTACGTTTTCTATGGTTAACTTGTTTATACAACACAGCTATTATCTGTATGATATTAAATAGTGTCGAATTTTCCGACATAATTCCCCAGGGGGCTGCTCACGGGTCGAAGTCCTGTTTAGAACAGACGAACACCGATACTCCTCCTTCGAATTACTAGATTAATTTGATGTTAGTAGTTAGTAATCACACATTTGTGCGTCTGTTCGTACAGGACGGATGTCCCGTACTAGAGTTGCAGGGGTTAGAAGTCTAATGCGATTTCATTTCCCTGTCAACTCTTGAAAGGCTAATATTCAAGCCTTATTACATATTATTTAACCCAGAAGACTGAATGTGATCAAGTACTACAGTCAAGTATGATTCAGGGACTGCAGTGAGATCAGTGACATTAGATATAACTTGAAGTTTGTTCAGGTAACTGGTCACTGATATATAAACACTGAGGCCCATGGAATACATCTTGATTAAATAATAAATGTATCAAATCAGTCATCAGATTTATTGGGGTTTAATTTAGTTAATTGATTCAGAAGATTGAATAGCTCATCATTAAAGTAAAGTATGGTTCTGAGACTGCAGTGGGTTCAGTGACATTGGTCGCAGTGACTTGTAGCTGTTTTAGGCTACTGTTCACTGATTTGCCACCGAGGCCTCATGAACTCATCTTCAGCTTCAAATGATGATACTAACATCAACTTCTGTTAGTATAGTCAGCTGTAATCTCCTTAGTATAATGCTACTGGAGAAATATAATCAGCTGACAAATTTAGATTTCTACTGGTATTGTTTATCTGCAGGCATAGGTCTCCTCAGGCTTGATACTGGGCCTGAGAGTAATTTACCTCCAGCAGAGTTTAACATGGTTATGCCCTGATATTTAGTAGGGCTACCGATGAATCGATGACAATAGTCTGTCCCAACAAGGAGACCGAAGTCAGTGAGGTGATCAGACTTAATATTATCTGCCAATTTTATTCCTCTATTTCTCAGGAATTTGGCTGTTGCTCTCAGACCTTGTACTTGTAGGTCTACTGGTATTTTGTCCACCACAATGGCTTGTACTCTACAGACGTACCTGCCTAAACGTACTGATGGTTGTACCACCTGGTAGACTTGAGGTCCTGCATCTGTTACAAACCCTGAGATGTTGAATGACATCTGGGCTACAGGCCTTAATTGTAGTTCATCTGCCAACTTTTTAGTGATATATGTTCTCTGGGATCCTTGGTCAAACAACCCACGGGTATGGACCTTGGCCCTCTTATTCAGGATGGTAATTTGGGCAGTAGGCAAAGTCGTATTACCTTTAGACTTTGCTGATTGGACACTCTTTGTTTGTTGCACCTTGCAGTATTGTACTGTGGTGGGAATGCTATCTTCCACCTTGGGGTTTGGAGACGTTGTTTTGGTGTCTCTGCACAATGCTGCATGGTGCTGACCTTTGTTACACCTATTACAAGGGTGTAATTGGGTATCACAATCCTTGATGTTATGTTTCCTGAGGCACCTCGTGCAATGTTGCAAATCTTTGAGTCGCTCAACACGGGCGTCACTATCAGGAAAATTAGAGCAGTGGTACATTGAATGTTTCTCATTGCAGAACAAACACGTTCCATAGCTTCCAGTACCCTTTGGTGTCACGTTCTTGGGTGACACAGTAACTATAGGCTTGGAGGGTCCCACTGCATATACGCCCACACTGCCACTGTTCCACTTTGGTGTTGAATTATATTGTCTAGATTGATTTGGAGTACCTTTGGTACTCTGTGGTTTACTATTATTGGTTTCTGAGGGTTTACTTGGTGGTCTTAATTTGTCATGTGTTCGTAATTGATGAACTACTGACTTTAAACCTTCAGATATTTCATTCATAGATAAGATGCTTTTATTGTAATGAGCACTCATTTGTCTCAATATGTCCCTAGGTATTTTCTCCTGGACAATTATTTTCAAGACCCACTCAGCCCCGTTTGTATCTGCTGTCAGGCTGAGGGCATTGATCAATGATTCTACCTCCAGCTTGAAGACTTGGAGTGAATCAGCTGAAGCCTCCGGTGGGGGTAAATGCAACAGCTCATGAACTAAATGTGATGTTCTTACTTCTGGATCAGCATAATTATCCTTGAGGAGTTTTACTGCCAGATCATAGCCGTCATTAGTTAATCTCAGATGGGATACTACTGTTTTAGCCTCACCTGATAATTGGCCTTGCAAATAAGAGAATTTACTACTCTTTGGTAAAGATTGTTTTGAGTCTACAAGGTCAACGAATTTGTTCCAAAATTCGTCCCAATCTTCCTCATCTTTTCCTGAGAAAGTGGGTAAATTAATTGGAGGGAGTCGAGCTTCTGCTTGACTCGTATTAGATGCAACTGTTGTTGTTGTTGCTGTTGCCTTGTTCTGGGCAATTAATTTGACATAAGGCTGTAACGTGGCCTGAGTGTGATCTTCATAATTCGCAAGATCAACCATAATGTCGTCTATTTCTGTTTCTGATAAATTGGTATTGGCAAGTTCAGCCACATATGTTGCTATTTGACATTTGATTTGCTCAAATTTACCTGCAGCTGCTTGATAATAGCTTTCCAGGTCAGCATAATCAACTTGAGATTGTTGTGACAAATCTTCACATTTCTTGATCTGTCTTGTTAAGTGGCCTTTAAGACCTGCAAGGGTTCTTTTCATTCTCCCTGCATTATCCATACTGGCTCGTTGGTGAAGCCTTGTGGGACTTGTACTTGGGCTGCTCATAATACTGAACAAGCACTGATGGTAGCCTAGGGTAAATTCTGAACTCACTAGGCAATAATCCTACCTCTACTAGAGGTTAGCACTTAAAATTAATACACATTATATATATATACAATCATACACACTAATGATTTGAGTGATAAACCAGTGTCACTGGAAGTACCTTTAGGTTAGCTCTTCTATATCACCCTAGGATGGTATTGACACTAATTAATCACTCAAAGGTGTAATGATCATAAGTAAATTATTATATATACAACTCAACTCGAGTTGATAAAAATTACACCCAAAATAGGGTCTGGACCATTCATTAATGGTGTTAGGTTGATCAATATAGTACAACTGACTATGGTAATAATGGGACTAGGATGAGCAATAATAGTTCAACTAGTCATATCCTACCCTGTTGTGGGTTGGCAATTAGTAAATATTATACTGTGATCACTAGTGCAATATATATTAAATAATTCTCTATTTTAGAGAAATAATATACACAATTATTGATAATAGCCTCTTAATTAGCCTCTATGAAACTTCTAATATTATCAAGAAGTATTAAATATTATTAGTGACCTCGCGAATTAAAGTCCACAAAATTCGTGGATAATCTCTCGCGAAATGTAACACCACGAAATCCGTGAACAATATCGCGAAGACACAGTCACTAATTTGGCTGGCTTCAATATTAGCGCTGTCATTTCACGAAATAACACGCCACCAAATATCTGTGGGTGTGCATGAAACCGCTGACTAAGGCTGATCTGAACTGAGCGGGGCTCGTGAACTCGCACGAGTCAACGCCGCCGTCATGACTGGCTTTGTTTAAATCACACTGCACTAGTATATTTAATGAATCCACTGGTTAACTGGTTATCCGGTACTAAGATGACCAAATGTGGGTTCAAAGGATCAAATAATCCGTCATCCGGTTCGAAGGACCAAATAATGTGGGAACCGACCTGTGAGATTTATATTTATTTAATTTATATGAATTTATATTTACGTTAATTTATATACTTCGATAGCAATTTGTATAATGTTAAGTGGACTGTATTTCTGCAATAATCTCAATCTCACAAATCGATCCTCTACACATTAGGGGGGTTTATATTTATATATATGCAGCCAATCAAACTACAGAATTAACTACATACATTGAAGAGGTTCCTTATCTTATAGTACAGCAGGTTAGTCCACCAGGTATAACTAGGGTGTAGACACCAAATTATCCTCTTTGAGGTAGCTTCCATATCACCCAGTAACTGGTGCACAAAATCTTCCTCGTCTTGACCTGTCAAAAGTGCGCTAGCTGTGAAGCCAGAATCCTATATATGACAAGCTATATCAGAGAAACCACTATACAGTACATGAAACAATAAAGACCTGGCTTAATTACCTTTAGTTTGAGGCTTCCACGTGATCTAACCGGGTCACCCTATATCCTGACATTAATGGCCATAAATGAATGATAAACGGGTTTCGGATAGACACTTAACTTGAATTTGTAGACAGCGTGTTGACAATGGTACACCTTTGGTTTCCATAACACTACGTCTAAGTAAATTTAACAGGAGCCGAATTTGCTCCCGTGTGAGCCTCTGGTCTCGTATAAACAATGGCTGCCCTCCTTCCTCACTCTGACGCCTGGCCTACATTGTCCACATTTCAGAAAGTGATAGAAGGGGTCACATTTACTCTACTTTAATATTGATAATTAAGTTAATTTATATAAGATGTTTTTATGATGGTAAAGTCCAAAGACTAATGTATTTAAGAATAATTCCCACCATAATAGGTGGTGAATTATAATAGTATGTGGTGATGATATCCCGTTTTCTTTAGACGGTAATTCCACTACAAGTTACGTTTTCTATGGTTAACTTGTTTATACAACACAGCTATTATCTGTATGATATTAAATAGTGTCGGATTTTCCGACACCACCAGCAGTGACAGTCACCTCTGGAGGTACTGTAGCCTTAGAGAACTTCGCAGTTTGCTACATCTCCTTCAGTGTATATAATTGCCGCAGTTTTGGTGTTATACAATTATGAGAATTTATCCACTGTTCCACATTGTGTTCCTCTGGGAACAAGTTTACAGTTCTTACTTTACACTTAGAGGCTGATAACAAAGTCAATGTTTGGCAATACTTCAGATTCCTGAGAGCCCAAACAAATTAACAGGTGATCGGTCAACAGGGGTTTACCCTGTTGTGTGTGTTGGTGCTCCCTTCACCAGACTGGTCTACAGGGACCTCCGGCTCAGTCCTTCACGAAAACTGTCCGGCCAGATCACTGCTTATTGGTCAGGCAGCTTGTCACTGCTCGCTGGACGTAGTTCAGCCGACAAGTGCGCCTCCACACACCCAGTACACAGGACTGTACCCCAGGAATCGTTCACTCTGGAGCCCCTTTACCCCCTACAACTACGATTTCTGGGACTCGACGCTAGGCGACCCTCCCTTTTCCCCCTGATAAGCCCAGCTTACACTGACACTATAGTGACCAGAGACATTGTGTCTCTGGTGACGTTGTCCCCCGGACGGTCCCCCTGGACGTCACAGCCTTGTCTTTGTTTATGAAGTGACTTTGTTGTCCGACTTTCCTTAAGGTGTTAATTACCCCACATCATTATATGGCAACAATGGAAACTGAAGGAAATTGTTACATACCTTCAAGATTGGTGGATGTCTGTCCCTCGATGACTTACCTGAAATGTCACGAAAATTATTTATATTCTTTTTGACAAGTTTTTATACATTAATATTCTGATGTAGCACATTAATAATCATATCTTAATCCACATATATAAGCAACGCAAGTAAAGGTGATGTTTGATCATCAACGTGTTGTTTACCTTGACAGACGAGACGCTGGAGCTCTTGTCTTGACGGACGAGGCGCTGGTGTAGTGAGGCGAGGCAGGACAAGTGGTTGACAGCGTTGCCAGTGACACGCTCACACTCACACAAATATATCAAGCCGACGTAATATTTCAGCACAAGACAAGAAACACTGCACGAAAGAATTAAGAGGCACCGACACGCACGTAATTTTGCCACAGCGGTTATGGCTTATCTTCGTCTAATATATCCTGTAAATCACTAAACTATCCCGAGTAAGCCCTTCGCCGCGTACAGCAGTTATCGCGTGTTCTGCCCTGGTGTTTGCCTTACACATAATGAAATTTTAGTTCACTCCTAGCAGACGTCCAAACAACGGTGGAGTAATTACGGTACCTGCACCTTTTAAAAACATTATAGTTGTACAATTAGGTGCTAATATGACCATCCGATCTCAGTATATCACTTTGACTAAACACTTGTTTCAATTATCCATCAGAAGCGGTGAAATTTTCCAGATAAGCTTTTCGTATTTCCGTCACAGCACAGCACACAACCCATCCTCGACTCAAGTCCATTACATTCAGTGGTCAACCCCACAGACGCATTCATAAATTTTAACATACTGTTCATTCAAAACGGGAATTTTCTCAAGTATAAATTAATATTATAATATATTAGCATATTGTGTATATATAGGCATAGGATAGGTTAGGTTAGGTGTTTAGGTTCTGTTGGCGATTATTTGTATTTGTAGTACGTGGGTGAAGCATTTACAGCGTTGTGATTCGAACAAAATTCGTCAGTGAAGCGCTTGTTCCGGATATGTTCGAATGTCAGCAGTTGTGAGTCGTGTGTAAACCGCTTTTCATTCATAAACAGGGGGTTTGGCGGGTGCATGGAATCACTTTTGGATCTTTGTTTGGAGGACGGGCTGCAGCACAGCACTTACTAGCTCATCCCGTCCACGACTGAAGTCCATTTCATTCAGCGGTCGACCCCACAGACGCATTCATAAATTTTAACATGCTGTTCATTTAAAACTGGAATTTTCTCAAGTATAAATTAATATTATAATATATTGGCATATTGTGTATATATAGGCATAGGTTAGGTTAGGTGTTTAGGTTCTGTTGGCGATTATTTGTATTTGTAGTACGTGGGTGAAGCATTTATAGCGTTGTAATTCGAACAAAATTCGTCAGTGAAGCACTTGTTCCGGATATGTTCGAACGTCAGCAGTTGTGAGTCGTGTGTAAACAGCTTTTCATTCATAAACAGGGGGTTTGGCGGGTGCATGGAATCACTTTTGGCTTTTTGTTTGGAGGACGGGCTGCACTAACTATATGTAATGACTCACTGCTCCAACAACTCAGCCTTCCTAGTTCAAGCGACCGCCCACCACGTAAACACGTTAAATCATTTTAACGTATCTTGTACTGGAAATCGGCCTTCTCTCAAATATAAATTTATAGTAATATATATACTAGAACTTGGTAAATAGTTAATTTTGGGTTAGGTTACGTTGTGTTGTTTAGGTTCTACTGGAAATTATTGGCGGGAAGCATTTACGGGTGTGATTAGAACAGATAACGCCAGCAAAGCCCTGTTAGAGAAGCGGGTGAACGACATCTGTTGTGCAAAGTCCATTCCATCCAGCGGACGTCCCCACAGACGCATTCATAAATTTGTACAAGCTGTTCATTCAAAACGGGAATTTTTTCAAATATAAATTATTATAATATAGTAGCATATTGTGCATATATAGGCATAGGTTAGGTTAGGTGTTTAGGTTCTGTTGACGATTATTTGTAGTACGTGGGTGAAGCATTTACAGTGTTGTTGTTCGAACAAAATTCGTCAGTGAAGCACTTGTTACGGAAGTGTTCTAACGAAATCAGGTCTGAGTCGTGTGTAAACCGTTTTTCATTTATAAATATGGGGTAAGGCGGGTGCATGGAATTACTTTTGGGTCTTTGTTTGGAGGGCGGCCTGCTGTTGTGACAACCCGTCCTCTAAATTAAGACCCAAAGTCCAGTCAATGCACCCGCTGAACCCCATGTTTATGATTGAGAACGGTTTACACACAACTCACAATTGATGACGTCCGAACACGTGTGAGGGATCTAGATCCCTCAGCTAGTTTTTCCTAGTTTCTAGATTAGGCTAGGCACTCTAGAAACTGAAGCTTTCAAAATAACATATGCTTGTTGGGTGTTGAATGAAGGCTTGTGTTACGAACTATCATGTGTGAGTAGTTAGAAGTCTGTGATTGCTCTGTAGAGAGAATTACAGAGATTTTCCTGTTTCTGTGAAATAGGATGGGAATTGAGAGTGAAGTGGTGTAGGGAGGTACTTGACTCTCCCAACGGTTTTACAGGGGGAGAGGAGGGACAGTGGGGTAGGCCTCACTCCTCCTTGTGACGTCACAGGGCGCCCGAGGGTGATGGAGTGAGGTGATTGGACGCGGCACCATGAGGAACAGTGCGGGCTTCAAGCTGATTCGTCTAGGCATGGTAGTAAGGAGGTAGGGGCATCTTGTGTTCCCTTAGCCGGCCAAATCTTCAGTTTGAATTGGGCGGCCAGGGAAGGAAGACGTGTCTGGGTGGAGGGGGGGGGGGAATTTTCCCCCTCCACCCCCTGTTAATCGCTTCTGTTGTCCAAATTACTCGATTGATGGCACTCCTGCCATCAGGGGTTGTGTCAAGGCCCAATTAAGTGAATTGGGGCCAGGGATTTATGGAAGAAACAGTAAAAAGCTAAGAGACAGCTGACTGTGTGAACGCATAGGCAGGCTGGCAGAGCCTCATGGTGTAACAGGTGTGTCGAGTATCCTGTCTAGTGGCAATGGACAATTGATGTTGGGCAGTGTACGCGTATGTGATATTACAGGCCCATGTTGGACTTTGCATTCCGCCAGGCTGCGTCAGTATGGGGACGCCGCCGGCCATTGTCACCACAGTGTAGAGCAAGGCAGGCTCAGCCGCGTGGGTACTCCTGTGGGCGGCACCCATGTGCGCGCCTACCCGCGGGTGGAGGCCACCCACCACCCCGCCCGCCAGCCCGGCCGGTGGGGTGTTATGACGTCATGCCCCACTCAGGCCACCCCGCGCACCAGCTCAGCTCGGGTGGGGTGCTGTGACGTCACGCGCTACCCGTGGCTACCCCCTTAGGGCCACGAGGTGGCCACATGCCTTGGCCACATGCCTTGGCCACTTTCCCGGGACAGCCTAGGGCCACATCTTGTCGACGCATGAGGAGCAAGCAAGCTAAGTGTGTCAGCTAGTGTGGTAGTAACTTTGGTAATGAGGAAAAATAAGGGAAAGAGGGCAGTAGAAAGGAGTAGAAATGAGTACTATTACAGTGTGATGAGTACCGGTGGATATTCCCGGTAAGAGTTATCTCAGAGTCTCGCCAGGCTAGAAAAACAGCTGAGGGGCAGCTGTCAGTGGAATCCAGGTGTCGGGTAGGGGCGGTACCTGGAGATAGATATTATACACGGGACCACACTGTATGTTAGTATGTTAGTAGACTGACTAGAGTATGGAACCAGTCAGTGTAGAGATTTACCATATAAGTGATCCTGCCTGTCGATTCTATATAATCGTTCAGGCTGGATTAATGCCATAGAGTACCATAAAATTATAATCATTAGAGGTAGACAGGGATGTCAGTGGGAACCCCTGGAGTCTGTGTAATTAGTACATACTACTTGGTGATATAATTTTCTTTGATTATGTGAATGCCATTCCTATGTGTTCATTTGCATGTTTATGTACTGTGTTGTGTGGTAAGTCAGTAGAGGTGATTGCTGACTGATTGCCTAATGTTGTCATTAGCATGGGGGGCATGTTGACGGCATCATTATGTTGCAGGTTTGTGCAGTGTTGTTATCAGTTTATACAATATTATTGCCCCAGGAACTGTGTTGAGGGTTTAAGGGACCTCTAGGATTATTCAGGGGAATTCACAGTACTTATTGAGAGCAGGCAATTGATGGGTTAATTGCCTGGCTGAGGTATGTGTGTGTTCACAGTATTCCTTTGCAATCGGGTGCAAGTAAAAGAGGAAGGGCAGTAATATTAGTATACTTGTGTGTGTTGCACAACCGTGTGTTTTATTGTGTGGGCACAGTAATTAGCGAGTTGCAGTAGCCGCAACCATATGTGGGCAGTGCTGTTATGATGTTGCATGCCATTATAGTGTGACCTATGTAACGCTGGGGTTACTTTGTTTCTTTAAGTTGTGTTGAGGACTTAAGGATTCAGTGAGTTAATTAAGTAAGGGGTAATTAACTGGATAAGGGGTGCACACTTAGTATTGTGGAGTGAGTGAGGGCTGTTATAAGAGAAACAGTGTTGAGCGAGAATGAGATACGTCTCGGGAGCAATTAATTATCCATGTGACAGTTAATTGACCACTCTAGCTAATTATGTAATTAGCCTTCTCATCATGAATTCACGTAGTGGGAGAGGTTCTGTCAGAGTCTGTCAGTATTTGTGTTAACGTAATATGCTCGAGACTAATTACCTTTCAGGGGTATAGCAATTAGTGGCTCATGTTAATTAGTGGAGTAATTAGCATTGGAGAGCTCCGGTGACTCGGTAAAGCGAGGTCATGATCTAGCATAAATCGTTGTATTAATCATATCCTGTCTGAGGACAGTGGATTATTGGCACATCTTGTTAATTAGGGTAATTAACTCCTTTCCCGTGAATTCACAGTGTTTGATGAGACCTGCTTAGGCAGTGCGGAGTGAGACGTATTTCTGGATGATTAATTATCGGTCCTGGTGACAGTTAATTAATGGCTCAGTAATTAGTGGCCTAATTAGGGTAATTAGCACTCACTAGTAATTTTTTTACACAGACTGTGGAGAAGCTACCAAGTTAGGGTAGGCATAGTTAACGTAACTCAATGGGGATGTAATTAGTGGTCCGTTTGACCTTAATTGAGAATTACTCACTGAATACTTGCAAGGAGTCAAGTGTGGTGTAATATGTTGAGTTATTGTTAACAAGAGAGAGACAAGTGTTAAAGATTAACGTAGAGTATCATCATGTTGTTGTCTAGTGGGAGACAATTGTTTGTGATTACCGTAGTACTTTGTTGCTGACAGCTGCGATCAGTCAATTAACGTAATTAATCACTTCAGGCAATTTCTTTTGGTTGTCGTCTGGTGACGAGAGTAGAGTCATCTAGGGATCTGTGGAGCTGTGTCCCAGAATTCCCGCCTTGCCTGTTTGTGTATCGGGTTACAACAGGGCAACTTCTTAGTGGGAGTTGCAAAGAGTGTTCACACTGGGTTGTGATAGGGGGGAGTCACTGTTAGACTTCCGCCTAGTTACGTGGCTCTCTCCTGGGGGGCGGGAGGACCCCTAAGTTTGTGATTATAGTAGCTGTCAGGGAAACCGTGACACTATTGATTGCCTGCTTGTGTCTTTGTTTCAGTGGATCCTTCATTTGTTCAGTTAGTTCATGTTGTCAGCCCGAAGTGTCAGCAAGATGGAGCCTGCTGTCACTTCTCGAGGGGCTGTTGAATAGCTGTGTTGCAAATGCCACTTGATGTACAATAACGTAACCATTCGCTGTGGTGTAACTTAGTCTGTGATATTTTTCTTTGTTTTGCAATATTGCGTCATCAGTGGGCACACCTGTGTTCAGGTTAGTTCAGTATGCAGCCTCACAGCAAGGGTTGCTATTTAGCTGTTTGTTATCGTGCCACTGGATGGACATTAACGTATCGTAAACTCGGTAATGTAGTAGTTAGTCTCTTGTTATTAATAAATTGTTATGTTATAGAAAACGGTCTTTGATGTCAACCCTTCAACCATATTATTCCACCATATTTCTGCATATTATTAAATGTTGATGTGATCTTGATAAGGCGGCTGTTCTTGGGAATTCGAATTCCAATTCATAGCGCCACATCAAATATAAATATTTGATTGTGAGAACCCGTCGGTTACCCTTTATTAGTTTTAACGTCCTGTTTAACTAGGAGGAGCCAGCGGCCTATTGTGGACAGGTTTTCACCCTTGGTGGTGGAGGCCTGGCGGTTTGCTCCCGCTTTTCCTTTTTCTATTGGACTCATGCTTAACTGCCGTGAGCAGCCTTTAAACTTGTAGTCCACCTCTTAAGGGAGGTAGGCGTAGAGAAAAATCTCACAACACGTCAGGAACAAGTGCTTCGCTCACGTCCTCTGTTCGAACCACAATTCTATAAATACTTCACCCAAATACTTAAAATACAAATAATCGCCAACAGAACCTTAACATCTAACCTACGCCTAACTATACATTGAATTTTTATCTTTGTAATATTAATTTATATATGCGAACAAACCAATTTTTAATACACAGTTTGTTAAAATTGATTGTAGTTGCCCGAAACGCTGGGCATATTAGTGGATTTATGTATTGTATGTACTAGTTCTATCTATTAATTCAACATCATGTCTGTAACTCATCCTCTGTGTATATTCTTTTACCTGAATAAATGAATTTTGTTTTGTTTATTTTGATAAATGCGTCTTTAAAGGACGGCCGCTGGTTTAACCAACCTAGTGTGAGAACAGGTTGTAGTATTTGGACGGATTGTAGTGTGACGACGGTTTGGGTTGTGAGTCGCGTGTAAAGTGTTTTATGTTCGTAAACAGGGAGTTTAACGGCTAGATTAATGAGTACTTGGCCTTTGTTTATGAGGACGGGCTGTGACTTGACCCGCGGAAGTAAAGGGCTCGGGTCTTCCTCTCAAGATGCGAATGAGCACACTCAACCACCCATTAGAAGAGAGGTGGTGTTTCATCACTGTTTCTCCTCAAAACATCGGCCAAACGCACCACTCGTGTTGTGTTTTCCATGTGCACCTTCCCTAAAGATTTCTCCCACGTAATTTTAAAGCATGTAATTCAGCCCTTCCTGAAAAGCACGTCCTCATAAACCCGTCCTTATAAGCCCATCCTAATAAGCATCGACGGACTACTCATCCAACCTTCCACCGACCCCAAAGACACATTTGTTTATTTGTATGTACTGTGTACGCAAAAACGATATTTACGCGAATAGAAATGAACGCTTTGTATATTAATTTTTTTAATAATTAGGACTATGATAGGCTACTTCAGGTGTTATAGTTCTGTAGGTAATTATACGTATTTGCAGAACGCGGGAGGAGCCTTTGTCAACCCATCTTAAAGTAATCTTGAGCTGTGACCGTCTTCAAGTCGTATTCCAACCCGTCCTCGACTCAAGTCCATTACATCCAGCGGTCGACCCCACAGACCCATTCAGAAATTTTAATATGCTCTTCATTGAAAACGGGAATTTTCTGAAATATAAATTAATATTATAATATATTAGCATATTGTGCTTATATAGGCATAGGTTAGGTTAGGTGTTTAGGTTCTGTTGGCGATTATTTGTATTTGTAGTACGTGGGTGAAGCATTTATAGTGTTGCGGTTTGAATAAAATTCGACAGTGAAGCACATGCTCCGGAAGTGTTCGGACGTCATGTGAGTCGTGTGAAACTGTTTTTCATTCATAAACAGGGGGTTTGACGGCTGGATTAACGAGCTTGGAACTTCGTATGCGAGGACGGGCCGTATGACCAGGGGCCAGATTCACGAAAGCACTTATGCAAGCACTTACGAACGTGTACATCTTTCCTCAATCTTTGACGGCTTTGGTTACATTTATTAAACAGTTTACAAGCATGAAAAGTTGTCAATCAACTGTTGTTATTGTTATAAACAGCCTACTGGTGCTTCGAAGCTCATTAACTGTTTAATAATTGTAAACAAAGCCGCCAAAGATTGATAAAAGATGTACAGGTTCGTAAGTGCTTTTGTGAATCTGGCCCCAGGTGTATGAGCACATTGAAAAGAAGACTTTGAGGCCTTAACTTGCGCGCGTCAGTTCAGTATTAGTATTGAGTAAGGTGGCAGACGGATATACTCTGGTGAGTGTGACCCCAAACGCGCCATGAGGAATATAAACACTACTGCTGGAAAATTGGGATACACATATTCAATTATAGAGAGTTAGTGTGACTGGATGTTGAAATATTGGCAAACTTTTGGCGTGTTGTCACGTCAACAGACTATAGACATTAAATATGTTTTATAATGGATGCGGGTACTTCAAACATTTGTTCTGTGCTTAGCAAGGTCCGTGAAGTGTATTGTGCGTATCGGTGAGGCAAACACCAGGGCAGAACACAAGGTAACTGCTGTACGCGGCGAAGGGCTTACTCGGGATAGTTTAGTGATTTACAGGATATATTAGACGAAGGTAAGCCATAACCGCTGTGGCAAAATTACGTGCGTGTCGGTGCCTCTTTATTCTTTCGTGCAGTTTCTCGTCTTGTGCTGAAATATTACGTCGGCTTGATATATTTGTGTGAGTGTGAGCGTGTCACTGGCAACGCTGTCAACCACTTGTCCTGCCACGTGGTGGTTGCGTCGCTCCTTTCCTAGGGGTTTTGATGCTTGGTTCACGGTCGAGTATGTCCGGGGTGCTGCGTTGGTGTAGGTGGTGGGTTCCTGTGGGTGTGGTTGTGTGTGTGTCTGTGCGTGTTCCTTTGGTTCGGTTCCCTCTGGTGGGTGGGGGTTTGGGGGGTCTGTGTTTGTTTGTCTTTGGGGTTTTGTGTGTACTGGGGTTTGCTTGGTTACCTTGTGTGGCAGGGTTTTGTTTGTGTGTGGGTGGGTATGGGTGTGTTGTGGTGTTGTGTGGCATGTCTGTCTCTCTCCTGATGTGTCCGGTGCGTGGGTGTTTTTTTTCTGCTTGGTGGCTGGCCGTCCTCTGTCTGTGGGGGTCGGGTTTGTGTGCTGGGTGGCTCTGTTTGTTTCGTATGTGTTCCATTGTTGTGTTTTTTGTATGCTTGTGTTCATTGTCATTTTGTCTTGCTGCCTTGTGTTATGTACTTTTCATTATAGTTCCTGTTGCCACGCCCCGTTTGGGTGGGATGTGTTGTTTGTTTGTGTGTTTATGTTTTTTTTTACACTTTGTTCTGTTATCTGTGTCATTTTACCGTGTTATGTTCCAATGTCGGTTTGTACTGTACCGATTCCTTTATTTTTTACTATGTTATTTTACTATGTAATGCTAATGTGTTCTGTTTCCTTTATTTTATGTACTGTGCTGTGTATTGCTTTGTTGTATTCCATTGTTATTTTCCTGCATTTCCTTACTATGTTGTATTTAGTGTTATATTAACATGTTTGTTATTGTGTTTATTGACATGTTTGTTATGGTGTGTTGTCTGCTGTTGTGTGGTGTGGCGCATGGTGCGTGTGTTGTCTGCTGTTGTGTGGTGTGGCGCATGGGGCGTGTGTTGTCTGCTGTTGTGTGGTGTGGCGCATAGGGCGTGTGTTGTCTGCTGTTGTGTGGTGTGGCGCATGGGGCGTGTGTTGTCTGCTGTTGTGTGGTGTGGCGCATGGTGCGTGTGTTGTCTGCTGTTGTGTGGTGTGGCGCATGGTGCGTGTGTTGTCTGCTGTTGTGTGGTGTGGCGCATGGTGCGTGTGTTGTCTGCTGTTGTGTGGTGTGGCGCATGGGGCGTGTGTTGTCTGCTGTTGTGTGGTGTGGCGCATAGGGCGTGTGTTTTGCGTTTATGTTATTTTTGTATGTGTTTCTTTGTATGTGTATTCCTGTTTATAATTTACCCTTGGTTTATTGTGCTCCTTGTGCGCTTTTGTCATTACTGACGCTTTTGGCGCGCCCCGTCTGGGTAGTGCTGCTTTTGTTTGTGTGTGTGTGTGTGTGTTCTTATGTGTTTTCTGTTATTCTTTGTTTTTACTTTTGTGTTGGTCTGTGTTACTTGTTATCTGTGTTGTTGTTATTCTGTGTTTTTCGTTATTCTGTGCTTTCCTGTTTATATGGTTACTATACGCTGTACTTGCTCTGTTTTAAAAATAAAAAGAAAAAAAAAAGAAACTTGTCCTGCCTCGCATCACTACACCAGCGCTTCGTCCGTCAAGACAAGAGCTCCAGCGTCTCGTCTGTCAAGGTAAACAACACGTTGATGATCAAACATCACCTTTACTTGCGTTGCTTATATATGTGGATTAAGATATGATTATTAATGTGCTACATCAGAATATTAATGTATAAAAACTTGTCAAAAAGAATATAAATAATTTTCGTGACATTTCAGGTAAGTCATCGAGGGACAGACATCCACCAATCTTGAAGGTATGTAACAATTTCCTTCAGTTTCCATTGTTGCCATATAATGATGTGGGGTAATTAACACCTTAAGGAAAGTCGGACAACAAAGTCACTTCATAAACAAAGACAAGGCTGTGACGTCCAGGGGGACCGTCCGGGGGACAACGTCACCAGAGACACAATGTCTCTGGTCACTATAGTGTCAGTGTAAGCTAGGCTTATCAGGGGGAAAAGGGAGGGTCGCCTAGCGTCGAGTCCCAGAAATCGTAGTTGTAGGGGGTAAAGGGGCTCCAGAGTGAACGATTCCTGGGGTACAGTCCTGTGTACTGGGTGTGTGGAGGCGCACTTGTCGGCTGAACTGCGTCCAGCGAGCAGTGACAAGCTGCCTGACCAATAAGCAGTGAACTGGCCGGACAGTTTTCGTGAAGGACTGAGCCGGAGGACCCTGTAGACCAGTCTGGTGAAGGGAGCACCAACACACACAACAGGGTAAACCCCTGTTGACCGATCACCTGTTAATTTGTTTGGTCTCTCAGGACTCTGAAGTATTGGCAAACAGTGACTTTGTTATCAGCTTCTAAGTGTAAAGTAAGACACTGTAAACTTGTTCCCAGAGGAACACAATGTGGAACAATGGATAAATTCTTCTAATTGTATAACACCATAACTGCGGCAATTATATACACTGAAGGAGATGTAGCAAACTGCGAAGTTCTCTAAGGCTACAGTACCTTCAGAGGTGACTGTCACTGCTGCTGGGTGTAGTGACTGGTGAGGGTGTTGAGGAGAGCAGAGGTGACTGTCTCTGCTGGTGGGTGTAGTGACTGGTGAGGGTGTTGAGGAGAGCAGAGGTGACTGTTGCTGCTGGTGGGTGTAGTGACTGGTGAGGGTGTTGAGGAGAGCAGTGGTGACTGTCACTGCTAGTGGGTGTAGTGACTGGTGAGGGTGTTGAGGAGAGCAGAGGTGACTGTCTCTGCTGGTGGGTGTAGTGACTGGTGAGGGTGTTGAGGAGAGCAGAGGTGACTGTTGCTGCTGGTGGTGTAGTGACTGGTGAAGGTGTTGAGGTGAGCAGAGGTGACTGTTATTGCTGGTGGGTGTAGTGACTGGTGAGGGTGTTGAGGAGAGCAGAGGTGACTGTTACTGCTGGTGGGTGTAGTGACTGGTGAGGGTGTTGAGGAGAGCAGAGCTGACTGTCGCTGCTGGTGGGTGTAGTGACTGGTGAGGGTGTTGAGGAGAGTAGAGGTGACTGTCACTGCTGGTGGGTGTAGTGACTGGTGAGGGTGTTGAGGAGAGCAGAGGTGACTCACTGCTGGTGGGTGTAGTGACTGGTGAGGGTGTTGAGGAGAGCAGACCTGACTGTCACTGCTGGTAGGTGTTGAGAGGTGTGTACTCGTCAGTGAACAATGGAGAAGCGCTTGATAAAGTCTGGGCCTGGGTTCAAGGCTCGGTAAGGAACCTTAAACATTGGGACTCGCAGGTGGAGTGGGTATGATTGGAGTTACAACGTAATGGACAAAGTGGGAAAAGTGTAAACCTCTAGATAGGATCGTGAGAGAGAAGAGCAGATCTCCAGGTACAAAGGTAAGTTAATTGAGGCTTTGAGGTTGGTACACAATAGAGCAGATAAATCCTTCAAGATACAGCGTAGGAAGAAATTGTTATGATTCTAAGATAAATGATAATTGTGTCTTACAGAGGACTATGAACAGCGTAGGGCAGGGATGGGCAGTCTTTGGCACGCGTGTCTAATGTGGCATCCCAGTTCCTTTTTTTCTTGGACATGAAACCACGGCTCACTTTAAACAAATAAATATCAAGCGTCTTTGCTGAGTTGGTATATTTTAACATAATAAAATACACTTTTACTAAGTCGAGTAATATCAAAGACAAATACAAACATTGACAACTGTTTTATTAATAATATGAAATAATAAAATTAAACACACCTGGCCTTTCCAAGCCATGTATCTCCGCGATATACTGTCGTTCAGGGTTTGTACCCGTTCAGTTGTTGCGTCGTTTGTATCGTTACGTCCAAAGTGATTAGACATCGTGTGCCTCCTTAACCATCATTATAGGTACGTTTACACTTGTACTCATTTATGGTTTACTCTCCTATGAACCAGTTTCATAGGACATTGTAGTTGTATGCACAGAGTTATTATGATGAGATTTTCTGAGTTGTATAATTTTTAAGCATTTCTCATAGGGAATTAATAATTAATTAAGGAATATCTTTAATTTATTTTTCATTATGCTTTAGCCAAGTAAAATTGGAAATGGGACTGTTCACTGTAATATACAAAAAAGCTTTAGAAAAACTTTGCCTGATGGATGATTTAAAAACCAAAAATAAAAAAATCTAAATTATTGCTTACTCCTCTACTGATTTTAAAAATTACAACTATAAATTGTGAGGCTGTAAATTGCAGCGAGAATCCCCCTTAAGGACTAATACAACATATCCACACTATCAACAGCGTAGAGCGACGTTTAAGTCAAAATTCCGTTACTAAATTTTACATTTCATTTAATCTGAAATGACTTAAGGTATTCACTAACAAATCACATTAACATGATGAATCAGTGAAAAGATCAATAGAAGCCATTATGATGATTCGAACCTGCACACTGCCCTGGAAACACAAACCGAAACTGTCTCTATTTCCCGCTTGTTACAACTTGTAATAAAGTTGTTACATCTTGGCTTAACGTGTTTATGACGTATTAGAACGTTGTTACAACTTGCTATGTTGAGATTTGTTTTTCTCTGACCGTTATCAAAAGAATTAATTCCTAATAATGTTACGCTAATGGTAACTACCTGACAAGAGAGGCAGACCTTAAACAGCAAGAGCTGCCAGTGGCAGATATTTAATCTTAAAGCCTAAGATCATAGGACCGCGGGAGCAAACCGCCAGGCGAAACCACTCAGGTAACACCTGTCACTTAGGTCGCTGGCTCCTCCTAGTTGACAACTAATAAAGGGCAGCCGATGGATTCTCACTTCACGGGAGACATCTCCCGTCACGCAGGGTGCATTCGCACCTCCACTGATCTCCAGTATCAGCTCTTGATACTGGTAATGGCTCAAAAGGGGTCACCACTTACGGGCTATTCATGCCCGTGCCACCTTTTGGGTGGCTTAATCTTCATGAATCGATTCTCACTTCTTATTTATAGAAGTGTGGTGCTGTGCAATGGACTCGAGCTTTAGATACAGACTTGATATGAACATAAGCAGGCAAAGCGTTGCAGAACATGAAATGTGGGGCAGTAATATTGGAAGGTTTGACGTAAACGACCATTTTCTATAATATAACAATTTATTCACAAAAAAAAACTAGAACTACTACAACAAAGAGGTTACGTTACTTTACTGTCACTGCAGTGGCACATTCAAGAACAGCTAATCCACAGCCTGATGGACCCACGGTATCCTTATCCCGTCGTCGCTGGCTGAACAATGACACTAACTGAACACAGTGGTGCCCACTGGTGACGCAAGCTTGCAATCAATATTGTCACGGCATCACGGTGAACAATTACTATAATCACCAACTTGACTGGTGCTAGCTGTTCTACCAACGAGGTACCAAGTAACAAGGCAGGTGTCCAAGAATGATAACCCCTTACAAAATTCTTACGTTAACACTTGCCTCTCAGGACAGTCAACAACAAGAGTTACGCTAATTGAATTTAAACAATTACGTTAACACTCACGTGTCTCAACGACACACTAATGACAGAAATAACTCGCAAGTCAAATAATTACATCAACTTGAAAGTCAAACATTCGGTGAGTAATTCCCAATTAATTACTGAAAACAACAGCCTATTAATTCAGACGAGTATTGATATAGCCTACTGTCTCTCAACTGACAGTTCACTTCCGGTCTTACGACAAGATTACCTTAACGATTAACGATTAGTCTTTACTTGACAATTCCTCCACTGCGTGAACTTCACTGTGACTGTTGTCTTTACACGTCTCTACGTTAATCACAACGATGTTCAACAAAAACAATAATGACCTCGTTAAGTAAATCTGACCCCCGGTGACGTTAAATGACTTTAATTCTAACGGAATCCTTCACAGTACACAACGCATTCCACCAAGGACACAACTTGTCTACAGTTTACACACGGTACAACACATGGTACAACACAGTACATCCTTGCCACTCACGGCAAAACTTGTAATTGACTTCCCCAGTAAATTATCTACCAATAATTCACAACTTTACCACAACACAACAGTAAAATAAGCGCTGGCCAATATAATAATAGAATTATTTATAACCAAGGGAAACCTCCCTGTTACCACTTTCACTGCTGGAAAAAGGGAATCAAATTACAGCGAATTACATACCCGGCACATAGAGAAAATGGAAACAACTAAAGATCACTTTACTCCACCACTGAACATAAGAACATAAGAACAAAGGTAACTGCAGAAGGCCTATTGGCCCATACGAGGCAGCTCCTATCTATAACCACCCAATCCCACTCATATACTTGTCCAACCCGCGCTTGAAACAATCGAGGGACCCCCACCTCCACCATGTTACGCGGTAATTGGTTCCACAAATCAACAACCCTGTTACTGAACCAGTATTTACCCAAGTGTTTCCTAAATCTAAACTTATCCAATTTATACCCATTGTTTCGTGTTCTGTCTTGTGTTGATACTTTTAATTCCCTATTAATATCCCCTTTGTTATGTCCATTCACCCACTTGTAAACCTCTATCATGTCACCCCTAACTCTTCGCCTTTCCAGTGAATGCAACTTAAGCTTTGTTAATCTTTCTTCATATGAAAGATTTCTAATTTGGGGAATTAACATAGTCATCCTACGCTGGACACGTTCAAGTGAATTTATATTCATTCTATAATATGGCGCCCAAAACTGAACTGCATAATCTAAATGGGGCCTAACTAGAGCAAGATATAGCTTGAGAACCACACCAGGTGTCTTGTTACTAACGCTTTGATTAATAAATCCCAGTGTCCGATTTGCCTTATTACGAACATTTATAATTGAGTCGCAACATGGTTTTATAAATGGCCGTTCATGTTTAACAAATTTGTTATCTTTTTATTCTAGCATTGTTGAGGCAGTTGATAGTGGTAAGGATTGCGATGTTGTATACCTTGACTTTAGCAAAGCTTTTGATACAGTGCCACATGAAAGACTGATTAAAAAGATAGAGTCTCATGGTATTGGGGGTGCTATATTAAGCTGGATTAGGGCATGGCTATACCAAAGGAAACAGAGAGTTAGTATAAATGGAATCAAGTCAGAGTGGGAAAATGTTGTAAGTGGAGTGCCTCAAGGCTCTGTCCTGGGACCTCTGTTGTTTATAATATATATAAATGATTTAGATTCAGGTTTGAGTAGCAACATTTGCAAATTTGCCGATGATACGAAAATCGGTAGGGAAATTAATTCGGAGGAGGACTCACTATCACTTCAAGTTGATCTAGATAGGGTTTTGAAATGGTCAAAGGATTGGCAGATGCAGTTTAATGCTGATAAATGTAAAGTTCTGAGGTTAGGTAATGATGATAGAGTTACAAGATACGAGCTAGATGGTGTTGTGATTGCGAAGTCGGATTGCGAAAGGGATCTGGGAGTTATGATTAGTAAGAATTTAAAACAAAAGGATCAATGCATAAATGTTCGTAATAAGGCAAATCGGACACTTGGATTTATTAATCGCAGCGTTAGTAACAAGACACCTGGTGTGGTTCTCAAGCTATATCTTGCTCTAGTTAGGCCCCATTTAGATTATGCAGTTCAGTTTTGGTCGCCATATTATAGAATGGATATAAATTCACTTGAACGTGTCCAGCGTAGGATGACTAAGTTAATTCCCCAAATTAGAAATCTTTCATATGAAGAAAGATTAACAAAGCTTAAGTTGCATTCACTGGAAAGGCGAAGAGTTAGGGGTGACATGATAGAGGTTTACAAGTGGATGAATGGACATAACCGGGGGGATATTAATAGGGTATTAAAAGTATCAACACAGGACAGAACACGAAACAATGGGTATAAATTGGATAAGTTTAGATTTAGGAAAGACTTGGGTAAATACTGGTTCAGTAACAGGGTTGTTGATTTGTGGAACCAATTGCCGCGTAACATTGTGGAGGTGGGGTCCCTCGATTGTTTCAAGCACGGGTTGGACAAGTATATGAGTGGGATTGGGTGGTTATAGAATAGGAGCTGCCTCGTATGGGCCAATAGGCCTTCTGCAGTTACCTTTGTTCTTATGTTCTTATGTTCTTATGCATTGATCCTTTTGTTTTAAATTCTTACTAATCATAACTCCCAGATCCCTTTCGCAATACTACTTCACAATCTCAACACCATCTAGCTCGTATCTTGTAACTCTATCATCATTACCTAACCTCAGAACTTTACATTTATCAGCATTAAACTGCATCTGCCAATCCTTTGACCATTTCAAAACCCTATCTAGATCAACTTGAAGTGATAGTAAGTCCTCCTCCGAATTAATTTCCCTACCGATTTTCGTATCATCGGCAAATTTGCAAATGTTGCTACTCAAACCTGAATCTAAATCATTTATATGTATTATAAACAACAGAGGTCCCAGGACAGAGCCTTGAGGCACTCCACTTACAACATTTTCCCACTCTGACTTGATTCCATTTTACTAACTCTGTTTCCTTTGGTATAACCATGCCCTAATCCAGCTTAATATAGCACCCCCAATACCATGAGACTCTATCTTTTTAATCAGTCTTTCATGTGGCACTGTATCAAAAGCTTTGCTAAAGTCAAGGTACACAACATCACAATCCTTACCACTATCAACTGCCTCAACTATGCTAGAATAAAAAGATAACAAATTTGTTAAATATGAACGGCCATTTATAAAACCATGTTGCGACTCAATTATTAATTTATGTTTTTCAAGATGAAGACGAATTTTATTTGCTATTATAGATTCGAGTAACTTTCCCACAATAGACGTTAGGCTAATTAGTCGATAGTTAGACGCAAGTGATCTATCTCCTTTCTTAAAAACTGGTATCACATTAGCAACTTTCCAAAACTCTGGCACTCTGCCTGACTCTATAGATTTATTAAATATGGTTGACAGTGGGTCACAAAGCTCCTCTTTGCATTCTTTAAGCACCCTGGCAAACACTTCATCCGGCCCTGGGGATTTGTTTGGTTTGAGTTTTATTATTTGTTTAACAGAATTTTCTCCTACAGGTCTATTCCATTCTATGCTAAATCTGATTTTTTTGTGATCACTGTTCTCTAGCTCACTCCCTATTTCGATGTCATTAATTTGTGTTTCCCTGTTAGTTAACACTAAATCTAAAATATTATTTTCCCGTGTTGGTTCGTTAATGTGTTGCGTAAGAAAGCAATCGTCAATTAATTCTAGAAAATCTTCTGCTTCACTATTCCCTATTTTGTTCAACCAGTTTATTCCACTAAAATTAAAGTCACCCATGACATAAATACTGTTAGATCTAGATGCTCTAGATATTTCATCCCATAGATGCTTTGCTTCCATTCTGTCTAAATTTGGTGGCCTATATATAACTCCTATTATAATATTATTAGCTTTTTCGTTTAATTCTATCCAAATAGTTTCTGTGTGTGGCCCAGTTTTGATTCCCTCTTTGAGACTACATTTCAAATTGTCCCTAACATATATGGCTACTCCAACCTCCTTGTCTAATATATCTATCTGTGTGAAATAGTTTAAATCCATTTATTTGATATTCAGCTAATAGTTCTCTATTTTCTACATTCATCCACGTTTCGGTAAGTGCAATAATATCTATTTTTTCTATGCAGACAAGAGCATTTAATTCGTTAATTTTATTAGACTTCTACTGTTCGTGTAATATACCCTAAGTGAATTGTTATAAGAACATAAGAACATATGGGAATTGATTTGGAGGAAGGAGGTAATAAAAGTATGTGTTTGTGGGAGAAAGGAATTGGCAAAACGATCAGGGAAAGAGAAGGTCCGCAAAATAACAATTCACTTAGGGTATATTACACTAACAGTAGAAGTCTAAGAAATAAAATTAACGAATTAAATGCTCTTGTCTGCACAGAAAAAATAGATATTATTGCACTTACCGAAACGTGGATGAATGTAGAAAATAGAGAACTATTAGCTGAATATCAAATATATGGATTTAAACTATTTCACACAGATAGATATATTAGACGAGGAGGTGGAGTAGCCATATATGTTCGGGACAATTTGAAATGTAGTCTCAAAGAGGGAATCAAAACAGAGCCACACACAGAAACTATTTGGATAGAATTAAACGAAAAAGCTAATAATATTATAATAGGAGTAATATATAGGCCACCAAATTTAGACAGAATGGAAGCAAAGCACCTATGGGATGAAATATCTAGAGCATCTAGATCTTACAGTATTTATGTCATGGGTGACTTTAATTTTAGCGGAATAAACTGGTTGAACAAAACAGGGAATAGTGAAGCAGAAGATTTTCTAGAATTAATTGACGATTGCTTTCTTACGCAACACATTAAGGAACCAACACGGGAAAATAATATTTTAGATTTAGTGTTAACTAACAGGGAAACGCAAATTAATGACATCGAAATAGGGAGTGAGCTAGGGAGCAGTGATCACAAAGAAATCAGATTTAGCATAGAATGGAATAGACCAGTAGGAGAAAATTCTGTTAAAGTGCCAGATTTTCGAAAAGCTGATTTTAATAGCCTAAGAAATTTTTTGGGTCAAATTGATTGGAAAGGCTTGGGTATGGGGTGTGGGCCGGTCTTGGAGCGAGACATGAACCCAGCGATAGGTGACTTAAATGGGGATTTCGATGTGGATTCAATATATAACTTATTTAAGAATATTCTAAACAAAACACAGGAACGTAGTATACCATACAAATTGAATAGATCGTATACTAATGACCCAAAGTGGATAACAAAGAATTTGAAGAACCTTATAGGTAAAAAGAGAGCTTGGTACAAAAGGATTAAAAATGGGGAGGTCACTTTAGAACAGGAATTCGTACAACTGGTTAGAAATGTTAAAAAAGAGATAAGGAAAGCAAAAAGAAACTATGAAGTTCGCATAGCAGGGCAAGCAAAGACAAATCCTAAAGGGTTTTTTCAGTTATATCGTACTAAGACTAGGGAAAGGATAGGTCCATTAAAAACTGAGACAGGTCAAATAACAGATAGTGATGAAGAGATGAGTAGTATTTTTAATAAATATTTTGTATCTGTATTTACTAAAGAGGAACTTAACAATATGCCTTCAGCCGAACAAGTCTATGTGGGTGGGGACGAGGACAGGTTGACGAGTTTAGCAGTTACCAGGGAGGATGTTCTTAAACAAATAGTAAAACTCAAACCAAACAAATCCCCAGGGCCGGAGGAAGTGTTTGCTAGGGTGCTTAAAGAATGCAAAGAGGAGCTTTGTGACCCACTGTCAACCATATTTAATAAATCAATAGAGTCAGGCAGAGTGCCAGAGTTTTGGAAAGTTGCTAATGTGATACCAGTTTTTAAGAAAGGAGATAGATCACTTGCGTCTAACTATCGACCAATTAGCCTAACGTCTATTGTGGGAAAGTTACTCGAATCTATAATAGCAAATAAAATTCGTCTTCATCTTGAAAAACATAAATTAATAATTGAGTCGCAACATGGTTTTATAAATGGCCGTTCATGTTTAACAAATTTGTTATCTTTTTATTCTAGCATTGTTGAGGCAGTTGATAGTGGTAAGGATTGCGATGTTGTATACCTTGACTTTAGCAAAGCTTTTGATACAGTGCCACAGGAAAGACTGATTAAAAAGATAGAGTCTCATGGTATTGGGGGTGCTATATTAAGCTGGATTAGGGCATGGCTATACCAAAGGAAACAGAGAGTTAGTATAAATGGAATCAAGTCAGAGTGGGAAAATGTTGTAAGTGGAGTGCCTCAAGGCTCTGTCCTGGGACCTCTGTTGTTTATAATATATATAAATGATTTAGATTCAGGTTTGAGTAGCAACATTTGCAAATTTGCCGATGATACGAAAATCGGTAGGGAAATTAATTCGGAGGAGGTCTCACTATCACTTCAAGTTGATCTAGATAGGGTTTTGAAATGGTCAAAGGATTGGCAGATGCAGTTTAATGCTGATAAATGTAAAGTTCTGAGGTTAGGTAATGATGATAGAGTTACAAGATACGAGCTAGATGGTGTTGTGATTGCGAAGTCGGATTGCGAAAGGGATCTGGGAGTTATGATTAGTAAGAATTTAAAACAAAAGGATCAATGCATAAATGTTCGTAATAAGGCAAATCGGACACTTGGATTTATTAATCGCAGCGTTAGTAACAAGACACCTGGTGTGGTTCTCAAGCTATATCTTGCTCTAGTTAGGCCCCATTTAGATTATGCAGTTCAGTTTTGGTCGCCATATTATAGAATGGATATAAATTCACTTGAACGTGTCCAGCGTAGGATGACTAAGTTAATTCCCCAAATTAGAAATCTTTCATATGAAGAAAGATTAACAAAGCTTAAGTTGCATTCACTGGAAAGGCGAAGAGTTAGGGGTGACATGATAGAGGTTTACAAGTGGATGAATGGACATAACCGGGGGGATATTAATAGGGTATTAAAAGTATCAACACAGGACAGAACACGAAACAATGGATATAAATTGGATAAGTTTAGATTTAGGAAAGACTTGGGTAAATACTGGTTCAGTAACAGGGTTGTTGATTTGTGGAACCAATTGCCGCGTAACATTGTGGAGGTGGGGTCCCTCGATTGTTTCAAGCACGGGTTGGACAAATATATGAGTGGGATTGGGTGGTTATAGAATAGGAGCTGCCTCGTATGGGCCAATAGGCCTTCTGCAGTTACCTTTGTTCTTATGTTCTTATGTTCTAAATGGGGTTAAGTCAGAGTGGGATAATGTTAGTGGAGTACCTCAGGGCTCTGACCTGGGACCTCTGTTGTTTATAATATATATAAATGATTTAGATTCAGGTTTGAGTAGCAACATTTGCAAATTTGCTGATGATACGAAAATCGGTAGGGAAATTAATTCGGAGGAGGACTCACTATCACTTCAAGTTGATCTAGGTAGGGTTTGGGAATGGTCAAAGGATTGGCAAATGCAGTTTAATGCTGATAAATGTAAAGTTCTGAGGCTAGGTAATGATGATAGAGTTACAAGATACGAGCTAAATGGTGTTGAGATTGCGAAGTCAGATTGCGAAAGGGATCTGGGAGTTATGATTAGTAAGAATTTAAAACAAAAGGATCAATGAATGAATGTTCGTAATAAGGCAAATAGGACACTGGGATTTATTAATCAAAGCGTTAGTAACAAGACACCTGGTGTGGTTCTTAAGCTATATCTTGCTCTGGTTAGGCCCCATTTAGATTATGCAGTTCAGTTTTGGTCGCCGTATTATAGAATGGATATAAATTCACTTGAATGTGTCCAACGTAGGATGACTAAGTTAATTCCCCAAATTAGAAATCTTTCATATGAAGAAAGATTAACAAAACTTAAGTTGCATTCACTGGAAAGGTGAAGAGTTAGGGGTGACATGATAGAGGTTTACAAGTGGATGAATGGACATAACAGGGGGGATATTAATAGGGTATTAAAAATATCAACACAAGAATAACCTAATAATAATCTGTTAATAATCTAGTAACATTATTATTGCAATAATGGAAGGATTAGTGAAGGATTTGGCGAGTCTGGTTGGAGCTCTGAGAGCAGAGATGGATTCCCTGCGGGAGGAGGTACGACGGCTGAGACTTCGGGAGGAAACGAAGGAGGAGGCCAATGTTGACGGGACCTCATTAAGAAGGACTGACGGGACCAGTATTAAGAAGACCTCGTCTTGGCAAGTTTTGGAAGACAGGGGTCTTAAGAAGACCTTGGCAAAACCGACAACTAATAGCCTACACCTAAGGACTTTTAATGCATTTGACGTATTAGAGGACGAGTGCTGTGGTGAACCTGTTGTTCAAAGAGGAGGCAAAGCAACGAGGAGCATTGAAGCACAGGTCCCTTAAACTGCTCGAAAGGAAAAGGGAGAATCGAAGCGAATTTTGGTTGTGGGAGATTCCCAGGTGAGGAAATTAGACAGAACGTTGTGTGCCAGAGATAGGGGGAACAGATTAAGGGTTTGCTATCCGGGAGCTGGAATTGGTGATATTGTTGGAAACATGAATGATATTATGATGGGAAATGGAAACAAACCCATTATATGTATTAGTGCAGGGGGTAATGATGTTGGGCGAGTTAGGAGTGAGGAACTAATACAGAGATTCAGGACAGCCATTGAATTAGTTAGGAGCAAGGGAGGAATCCCGATCATATGTGTCATTCTTGCAAGAAAGGGAGTGGGAAATGAATGGATGTCGAGGGCACTTTGTGTCACTTGCCGGCTGGAAAGATATTGCAAATCAAATGCAATATCTTTCATAGACAACTGGGAACACTTCTATGGAAGAAATGAAATGTATGCTCGTGATGGGGTGCATCTATCGAGGGCTGGGGTTGTTGCTGTTGCGAACTCGTTGGAAGAAGTGGTTAGAGGTGTTTGTTTGGGTTTAAACTGTTAGTAGATAGAGGTATGGGAATTGATTTGGAGGAAGGAGGTAATAAAAGTATGCGTTTGTGGGAGAAAGGAATTGGCAAAATGATCAGGGAAAGAGAAGGGCCTCAAAATAAAGAAGACTACTTCTCGTTGTTTAAAGAACAACGAGAAGTAACGATGGAGGAGACCAGTAGTAAAGGGACCTCGTCTTGGAGAGTTGCGAAAGACAGGGGCCTTAAGAAGACTTTGATAAAACCGCCTTCAAACGCCATAGCAACTTCTAATTCATTTGACGTTTTGGAGGACGAGTGCTGTGGTGAGACTGCGGATCGCACAAAAGGGAAAGCAACGAAGAGAAAGGAAGCGCAGGCCCCTCAGAAAGTAAAGGTACCTAAGCAAACATTAGTTGTTGGAGATTCCCAGATAAGGTATTTGGATAGAGCGTTTTGTGCTAGAGATAGGGGGAACAGGTTAAGGGTTTGCTATCCCGGAGCTGGCATTGGTGATATTATAAACAACATGAATGATATTATGGCTGGTAATGGGAACGATCCCATTATTTGCATTAGCGTGGGAGGAAATGATGTTGGTCGAGTTAGGAGTGAGGAACTGATTCAGAGGTATAAAACAGCCATAGAATTAGTTAGGAGCAAGGGAGGAATCCCGATCATATGTGGCATTCTTCCAAGAAAGGGAGTAGGAAATGAATGGATATCGAGGGCACTTGGTGTCAATTGCCGGCTGGAAAGATATTGCAAATCAAATGCAATATCTTTCATAGACAACTGGGAACACTTCTATGGAAGAAATGAAATGTATGCTCGTGATGGGGTGCATCTATCGAGAGCTGGGGTTGTTGCTGTTGCGAACTCGTTGGAGGTGTTAGAGGTGTTTGTTTGGGTTTAAACTGTTAGTAGATAGAGGTATGGGAATTGATTTGGAGGAAGGAGGTAATAAAAGTATGTGTTTGTGGGAGAAAGGAATTGGCAAAACGATCAGGGAAAGAGAAGGTCCGCAAAATAACAATTCACTTAGGGTATATTACACTAACAGTAGAAGTCTAAGAAATAAAATTAACGAATTAAATGCTCTTGTCTGCACAGAAAAAATAGATATTATTGCACTTACCGAAACGTGGATGAATGTAGAAAATAGAGAACTATTAGCTGAATATCAAATATACGGATTTAAACTATTTCACACAGATAGATATATTAGACGAGGAGGTGGAGTAGCCATATATGTTAGGGACAATTTGAAATGTAGTCTCAAAGAGGGAATCAAAACAGAGCCACACACAGAAACTATTTGGATAGAATTAAACGAAAAAGCTAATAATATTATAATAGGAGTAATATATAGGCCACCAAATTTAGACAGAATGGAAGCAAAGCACCTATGGGATGAAATATCTAGAGCATCTAGATCTTACAGTATTTATGTCATGGGTGACTTTAATTTTAGCGGAATAAACTGGTTGAACAAAACAGGGAATAGTGAAGCAGAAGATTTTCTAGAATTAATTGACGATTGCTTTCTTACGCAACACATTAAGGAACCAACACGGGAAAATAATATTTTAGATTTAGTGTTAACTAACAGGGAAACGCAAATTAATGACATCGAAATAGGGAGTGAGCTAGGGAGCAGTGATCACAAAGAAATCACATTTAGCATAGAATGGAATAGACCAGTAGGAGAAAATTCTGTTAAAGTGCCAGATTTTCGAAAAGCTGATTTTAATAGCCTAAGAAATTTTTTGGGTCAAATTGATTGGAAAGTCTTGGGTATGGGGTGTGGGCCGGTCTTGGAGCGAGACATGAACCCAGCGATAGGTGACTTGAATGGGGATTTCGATGTGGATTCAATATATAACTTATTTAAGAATATTCTAAACAAAACACAGGAACGTAGTATACCATACAAATTGAATAGATCGAATACTAATGACCCAAAGTGGATAACAAAGAATTTGAAGAACCTTATAGGTAAAAAGAGAGCTTGGTACAAAAGGATTAAAAATGGGGAGGTCACTTTAGAACAGGAATTCGTACAACTGGTTAGAAATGTTAAAAAAGAGATAAGGAAAGCAAAAAGAAACTATGAAGTTCGCATAGCAGGGCAAGCAAAGACAAATCCTAAAGGGTTTTTTCAGTTATATCGTACTAAGACTAGGGAAAGGATAGGTCCAGTAAAAACTGATACAGGTCAAATAACAGATAGTGATGAAGAGATGAGTAGTATTTTTAATAAATATTTTGTATCTGTATTTACTAAAGAGGAACTTAACAATATGCCTTCAGCTGAACAAGTCTATGTGGGTGGGGACGAGGACAGGTTGACGAGTTTAGCAGTTACCAGGGAGGATGTTCTTAAACAAATAGTAAAACTCAAACCAAACAAATCCCAAGGGCCGGATGAAGTGTTTGCCAGGGTGCTTAAAGAATGCAAAGAGGAGCTTTGTGACCCACTGTCAACCATATTTAATAAATCTATAGAGTCAGGCAGAGTGCCAGAGTTTTGGAAAGTTGCTAATGTGATACCAGTTTTTAAGAAAGGAGATAGATCACTTGCGTCTAACTATCGACCAATTAGCCTAACGTCTATTGTGGGAAAGTTACTCGAATCTATAATAGCAAATAAAATTCGTCTTCATCTTGAAAAACATAAATTAATAATTGAGTCTCAACATGGTTTTATAAATGGCCGTTCATGTTTAACAAATTTGTTATCTTTTTATTCTAGCATTGTTGAGGCAGTTGATAGTGGTAAGGATTGCGATGTTGTATACCTTGACTTTAGCAAAGCTTTTGATACAGTGCCACATGAAAGACTGATTAAAAAGATAGAGTCTCATGGTATTGGGGGTGCTATATTAAGCTGGATTAGGGCATGGCTATACCAAAGGAAACAGAGAGTTAGTTTAAATGGAATCAAGTCAGAGTGGGAAAATGTTGTAAGTGGAGTGCCTCAAGGCTCTGTCCTGGGACCTCTGTTGTTTATAATATATATAAATGATTTAGATTCAGGTTTGAGTAGCAACATTTGCAAATTTGCCGATGATACGAAAATCAGTAGGGAAATTAATTCGGAGGAGGACTCACTATCACTTCAAGTTGATCTAGATAGGGTTTTGAAATGGTCAAAGGATTGGCAGATGCAGTTTAATGCTGATAAATGTAAAGATCTGAGGTTAGGTAATGATGATAGAGTTACAAGATACGAGCTAGATGGTGTTGTGATTGCGAAGTCGGATTGCGAAAGGGATCTGGGAGTTATGATTAGTAAGAATTTAAAACAAAAGGATCAATGCATAAATGTTCGTAATAAGGCAAATCGGACACTTGGATTTATTAATCGCAGCGTTAGTAACAAGACACCTGGTGTGGTTCTCAAGCTATATCTTGCTCTAGTTAGGCCCCATTTAGATTATGCAGTTCAGTTTTGGTCGCCATATTATAGAATGGATATAAATTCACTTGAACGTGTCCAGCGTAGGATGACTAAGTTAATTCCCCAAATTAGAAATCTTTCATATGAAGAAAGATTAACAAAGCTTAAGTTGCATTCACTGGAAAGGCGAAGAGTTAGGGGCGACATGATAGAGGTTTACAAGTGGGTGAATGGACATAACAAGGGGGATATTAATAGGGTATTAAAAGTATCAACACAGGACAGAGCACGAAACAATGGGTATAAATTGGATAAGTTTAGATTTAGGAAAGACTTGGGTAAATACTGGTTCAGTAACAGGGTTGTTGATTTGTGGAACCAATTGCCGCGTAACGTGGTGGAGGTGGGGTCCCTCGATTGTTTCAAGCGCGGGTTGGACAAGTATATGAGTGGGATTGGGTGGTTATAGAATAGGAGCTGCCTCGTATGGGCCAATAGGCCTTCTGCAGTTACCTTTGTTCTTATGTTCTAAGAACATAAGAAGAACATAAGAACAAAGGTAACTGCAGAAGGCCTATTGGCCCATACGAGGCAGCTCCTATTCTATAACCACCCAATCCCACTCATATACTTGTCCAACCCGTGCTTGAAACAATCGAGGGACCCCACCTCCACAATGTTACGCGGCAATTGGTTCCACAAATCAACAACCCTGTTACTGAACCAGTATTTACCCAAGTCTTTCCTAAATCTAAACTTATCCAATTTATACCCATTGTTTCGTGTTCTGTCCTGTGTTGATACTTTTAATACCCTATTAATATCCCCCCGGTTATGTCCATTCATCCACTTGTAAACCTCTATCATGTCACCCCTAACTCTTCGCCTTTCCAGTGAATGCAACTTAAGCTTTGTTAATCTTTCTTCATATGAAAGATTTCTAATTTGGGGAATTAACTTAGTCATCCTACGCTGGACACGTTCAAGTGAATTTATATCCATTCTATAATATGGCGACCAAAACTGAACTGCATAATCTAAATGGGGCCTAACTAGAGCAAGATATAGCTTGAGAACTACACCAGGTGTCTTGTTACTAACGCTGCGATTAATAAATCCAAGTGTCCGATTTGCCTTATTACGAACATTTATGCATTGATCCTTTTGTTTTAAATTCTTACTAATCATAACTCCCAGATCCCTTTCGCAATCCGACTTCGCAATCACAACACCATCTAGCTCGTATCTTGTAACTCTATCATCATTACCTAACCTCAGAACTTTACATTTATCAGCATTAAACTGCATCTGCCAATCCTTTGACCATTTCAAAACCCTATCTAGATCAACTTGAAGTGATAGTGAGTCCTCCTCCGAATTAATTTCCCTACCGATTTTCGTATCATCGGCAAATTTGCAAATGTTGCTACTCAAACCTGAATCTAAATCATTTATATATATTATAAACAACAGAGGTCCCAGGACAGAGCCTTGAGGCACTCCACTTACAACATTTTCCCACTCTGACTTGATTCCATTTATACTAACTCTCTGTTTCCTTTGGTATAGCCATGCCCTAATCCAGCTTAATATAGCACCCCCAATACCATGAGACTATCTTTTTAATCAGTCTTTCATGTGGCACTGTATCAAAAGCTTTGCTAAAGTCAAGGTATACAACATCGCAATCCTTACCACTATCAACTGCCTCAACAATGCTAGAATAAAAAGATAACAAATTTGTTAAACATGAACGGCCATTTATAAAACCATGTTGCGACTCAATTATTAATTTATGTGTTTCAAGATGAAGACGAATTATATTTGCTATTATAGATTCGAGTAACTTTCCCACAATAGACGTTAGGCTAATTGGTCGATAGTTAGACGCAAGTGATCTATCTCCTTTCTTAAAAACTGGTATCACATTAGCAACTTTCCAAAACTCTGGCACTCTGCCTGACTCTATTGATTTATTAAATATGGTTGACAGTGGGTCACAAAGCTCCTCTTTGCATTCTTTAAGCACCCTGGCAAACACTTCATCCGGCCCTGGGGATTTGTTTGGTTTGAGTTTTACTATTTGTTTAAGAACATCCTCCCTGGTAACTGCTAAACTCGTCAACCTGTCCTCGTCCCCACCCACATAGACTAGTTCGGCTGAAGGCATATTGTTAAGTTCCTCTTTAGTAAATACAGATACAAAATATTTATTAAAAATACTACTCATCTCTTCATCACTATCTGTTATTTGACCTGTCTCAGTTTTTAATGGACCTATCCTTTCCCTAGTCTTAGTACGATATAACTGAAAAAACCCTTTAGGATTTTTCTTTGCTTGCCCTGCTATGCGAACTTCATAGTTTCTTTTTGCTTTCCTTATCTCTTTTTTAACATTTCTAACCAGTTGTACGAATTCCTGTTCTAAAGTGACCTCCCCATTTTTAATCCTTTTGTACCAAGCTCTCTTTTTACCTATAAGGTTCTTCAAATTCTTTGTTATCCACTTTGGGTCATTAGTATTCGATCTATTCAATTTGTATGGTATACTACGTTCCTGTGCTTTGTTTAGAATATTCTTAAATAAGTTATATATTGAATCCACATCGAAATCCCCATTTAAGTCACCTATCGCTGGGTTCATGTCTCGCTCCAAGACCGGCCCACACCCCATACCCAAGACTTTCCAATCAATTTGACCCAAAAAAATTCTTAGGCTATTAAAATCAGCTTTTCGAAAATCTGGCACTTTAACAGAATTTTCTCCTACTGGTCTATTCCATTCTATGCTAAATCTGATTTCTTTGTGATCACTGCTCCCTAGCTCACTCCCTATTTCGATGTCATTAATTTGCGTTTCCCTGTTAGTTAACACTAAATCTAAAATATTATTTTCCCGTGTTGGTTCCTTAATGTGTTGCGTAAGAAAGCAATCGTCAATTAATTCTAGAAAATCTTCTGCTTCACTATTCCCTGTTTTGTTCAACCAGTTTATTCCGCTAAAATTAAAGTCACCCATGACATAAATACTGTTAGATCTAGATGCTCTAGATATTTCATCCCATAGATGCTTTGCTTCCATTCTGTCTAAATTTGGTGGCCTATATATTACTCCTATTATAATATTATTAGCTTTTTCGTTTAATTCAATCCAAATAGTTTCTGTGTGTGGCTCTGTTTTGATTCCCTCTTTGAGACTACATTTCAAATTGTCCCTAACATATATGGCTACTCCACCTCCTCGTCTAATATATCTATCTGTGTGAAATAGTTTAAATCCATATATTTGATATTCAGCTAATAGTTCTCTATTTTCTACATTCATCCACGTTTTGGTAAGTGCAATAATATCTATTTTTTCTGTGCAGACAAGAGCATTTAATTCGTTAATTTTATTTCTTAGACTTCTACTGTTAGTGTAATATACCCTAAGTGAATTGTTATTTTGCGGACCTTCTCTTTCCCTGATCGTTTTGCCAATTCCTTTCTCCCACAAACACATACTTTTATTACCTCCTTCCTCCAAATCAATTCCCATACCTCTATCTACTAACAGTTTAAACCCAAACAAACACCTCTAACCACTTCTTCTAAGGAGTTCGCAACAGCAACAACCCCAGCTCTCGATAGATGCACCCCATCACGAGCATACATTTCATTTCTTCCATAGAAGTGTTCCCAGTTGTCTATGAAAGATATTGCATTTGATTTGCAATATCTTTCCAGCCGGCAATTGACACC
This sequence comes from Procambarus clarkii, assembly GCF_040958095.1. Classification (NCBI taxonomy): domain Eukaryota; kingdom Metazoa; phylum Arthropoda; class Malacostraca; order Decapoda; family Cambaridae; genus Procambarus; species Procambarus clarkii. The sequence goes on along the minus strand of NC_091152.1, from coordinate 45,527,015 downwards.
AAGTGCCCTCGATATCCATTCATTTCCCACTCCCTTTCTTGGAAGAATGCCACATATGATCGGGATTCCTCCCTTGCTCCTAACTAACTCTATGGCTGTTTTATACCTCTGAATCAGTTCCTCACTCCTAACTCGACCAACATCATTTCCTCCCACGCTAATGCAAATAATGGGATTGTTCCCATTACCAGCCATAATATCATTCATGTTGTTTATAATATCACCAATGCCAGCTCCGGGATAGCAAACCCTTAACCTGTTCCCCCTATCTCTAGCACAAAACGTTCTATCCAAATACCTTATCTGGGAATCTCCCACAACTAATGTTGCTTAGGTACTTCCTTTACTTTCTGAGGGGCCTGCGCTTCCTTTCTCTTCGTTGCTTTCCCTTTTGCGCGATCCACAGTCTCTCCACAGCACTCGTCCTCCAAAACGTCAAATGAATTAGAAGTTGCTATGGCGTTTGAAGGCGGCTTTATCAAAGTCTTCTTAAGGCCCCTGTCTTTCACAACTCTCCAAGACGAGGTCCCTTTACTGCTGGTCTCCTCCTTCGTTACTTCTCGTTGTTCTTTCAGCTGACGCACCTCCTCCCGCAGAAAGTCCAACTCTGTCCTCAGGGCTCCCACTAGAGTCACCAGGTCCTTAACTACAACTTCCATATTGCAATGATAATATAACAACACTCAGGAGCTCCGGTTAACACAACCTCTCACTGTGAATTCACCTGACCGACTGATTCACCTGACCGACTGATTAAATGATTAAATGAGAGATGATTAAATTCCTATGGGATATACATTGGGACACAGAACTTGGAACCAAGTCCGTACAAGACATGATGGACTATGTCACCCAAAAATGTTAGGAGGCTGTAAGCAGGTTTGTCCCATCCCAACAGGAAAAAACAGAGAAGCAAAGGAAGAATCCGTGGTTTAATAGGGAATGTATGAAAGCAAAGAAGCTGAACAAAAGGGCATGGAGGAACTTCCGTAATAACAGAACACCAGAAAGTAGAGAGAGATACCAGAGAACCAGGAACGAGTATGTCAGTGTGAGAAGAGCAGCTGAGAAGGTATGAAAATGATATAGCTAATAAAGCCAAGACCGAACCAAAGCTACTACACAGTCACATCAGGAGGAAGACAACAGTGAAGGAACAGGTGATGAAACTTAGGGTGGGCGAGGACAGGTACACAGAGAATGACAAAGAGGTGTGTGGAGAACTCAACAAAAGGTTCCAGGAGGTCTTTACAATAGAACAGGGAGAAGTCACGACGCTAGGAGAGGTGGCAGCAAACCAGGTGACCTTGGAAAGGTTCGAAATTACAAGAGATGAGGTCAAGAAGCACCTATTGGAGCTGGATGTGAGAAAAGCTGTTGGGCCGGATGGAATCTCACCATGGGTATTGAAAGAGTGTGCAGGAGCACTTTTCTTGCCACTCTCCATAGTGTATAGTAGGTCACTGGAAACGGGAGACCTACCAGAAGTATGGAAAACTGCTAATTTAGTACCAATATTTAAAAAGGGTGACAGACAAGAGGCACTGAACTACAGGCCAGTGTCCTTAACTTGTATACCATGCAAGGTGATGGAGAAGATTGTGAGTAAAAACCTAGTAACACATCTGGAGAGAAGAGACTTCGTGACAACCCATCAACATGGGTTCAGGGAGGGTAAATCTTGCCTTACAGGCTTGATAGAATTCTATGATCAGGTGACAAAGATTAAGCAAGAAAGAGAAGGATGGGCGGACTGCATTTTTTTGGACTGTCGGAAAGCCTTTGACACAGTACCCCATAAAAGCTTGATGCATAAGCTGGAGAAACAGGCAGGAGTAACTGGTAGGGCGCTCCAGTGGATAAGGGAGTACCTAAGCAATAGGAAGCAGAGAGTTATAGTGAGGGGTGAGACCTCAGAATGGCGTGAAGTCACCAGTGGAGTCCCACAGGGCTCTGTGCTTGGACCTATCCTGTTTCTGATATACGTAAATGATCTCCCAGAGGGTATAGACTCATTCCTCTCAATGTTTGCTGACGACGCCAAAATTATGAGAAGGATTAAGACAGAGGAGGACAGCTTGAGGCTTCAAGAAGACCTGGACAAGCTGCAGGAATGGTTGAACAAATGGATGTTAGAGTTTAACCCAAGCAAATGTAATGTAATGAAGATAGGGGTAGGAAGCAGGAGATCAGATACAAGGTATCACTTGGGAGATGAAATACTTCAAGAGTCAGAGAGAGAGAGAAAGACCTGGGGGTTGATATCACACCAGACCTGTCCCCTGAAGCTCGTATCAAGAGGATAACATCAGCAGCATATGCCAGGTTGGCTAACATAAGAACGGCCTTTAGAAACCTATGTAAGGAATCTTTCAGAACATTATATACCACATATGTCAGACCAATCCTGGAGTATGCGGCTCCAGCATGGAGTCCATATCTAGTCAAGCATAAGACTAAACTGGAAAAGGTTCAAAGGTTTGCCACCAGACTAGTACCCGAGCTGAGAGGTATGAGCTACGAGGAGAGACTACGGGAATTGAACCTCACTGCGTTGGAAGACAGAAGAGTTAGGAGGGACATGATCACCACATTAAAGATTCTCAAGGGATTCGACAGGGTTGATAAAGACAGGCTATTTAACACAAGGGGCACACGCACTAGGGGACACAGGTGGAAACTGAGTGCCCAAATGAGTCAAAGAGATATTAGAAAGAACTTTTTTAGTGTCAGAGTGGTTGACAAATAGAATGCATTAGGAAGCAATGTGGTGGAGGCTGGGTTCCAAGGGGTTGTCATAGCCAGGGGGTGGTAATGGGGGACGAGCTCCCATGACCTATAAAATGCTCCTATACGGCATGCGTCTCAAATAGCCTCTGACAACCAAGTCCAACTCCTGGCCTGCACGGGTGGCTTAGTCTAAGTCCGGCGGAACTGCTTTTACCGACAGGAGAAGGGGCGAGGGCGTGCCTCTGGTGCCTTAAAACCAGCTGCTCCGGGTAGATGGGACTCGATAGCCTGGGAAGGCAGCCCATCTAGGGGAAGGAAAACCCTGATTTTAAACCTCCGCTGCCTTGCGGCCATACCCTTGTTTTGGGAAGGCTTCAGGAGTCAACCTCGAGGAAAAATCCGGAGTTGGAGCCCCTAAGGCAGTTCGTTGTTGACGTCGACCTCGTTCTGGCAGCTCCTGCGACGTTGCTGGAACCATGCGTATTGGCATTTGCCTCTCTATTGGATAATTTCAGCAACGTGGAGAGGGGGGACCTGCTGCATGGGTAACAGCTTCTCCTCCATATCTACCTACCCAGGCTTTGCACCCTGGAGAGGACACTCCAGCTTCGCCTCACAGCGTCGAACCAACACGGGAAGCGACAGTCTACCGGTTTTAAGTCTTCTGCTCGATTGGCGAAGAGTGTGACGCCAGGGGTTGCTTCCGACGGTGGGAGGGGTCATTGCGCCCCACTGGGCAGCTACCGCCCGCCTCAAGCTGGGCAAACCCCAGCCAATAAGGTGTTGCCTCGCCACGGTCCGTTAACCTCACTGGGTGCGTGGGGTTTAGGGTGAAAACTGACAAGCGGCCCGACAACTTTGCACCAAGCAATACCAAACCAAAGAAGAAAATATCAACTGCCCTAAAGCTGGGCACATGGAACGTCAGGACACTGACACCAGGTTTCTCTGACGACCTGCAAGAAATCGATGACGCCCGAAAAACAGCAATCATCGATAGGGAGCTGAGCAAGCTGCAGATGGATATTGTTGCTCTCCAAGAGACCAGGCTCCCAGGATCAGGATCTGTGAGAGAGAGGACCTTCTCTTTCTTCTGGCAAGGAAAACCTCCAGATGAGACCAGAGAACATGGTGTGGGATTTGCCGTCAGGAATGCACTGTTGGGACACATTATGCCACCGATGGGGGAAACCGAACGAATTCTGTCTCTGCAACTGTACTCCCAAACAGGACCAGTCAATGTAATTAGTGCATATGCACCAACCCTGACTTCTCCAGCAGAGGCAAAGGAAAAATTCTACGATGACCTCAACAGAGTCATAGCGAGAATCCCTGTAAAGGAGCCACTGTTCATCCTCGGCGACTTCAACGCCAGAGTGGGTGCCGAGCACAACATTTGGCCCACTTGCCTGGGTCAATTCGGCATAGGAAGGATGAATGAGAACGGGCAACGTCTGCTAGAACTCTGCTGCCTTCATGGTCTTTGTGTCACCAACACGTTCTTCGGCACAAAGCCTCAACACCGAGTATCTTGGAGACACCCCAGATCCAAGCACTGGCACCAGCTTGACCTGATTCTTACCAGGCGTGCAAGTCTACCCAGCGTCAAGATTACGCGTAGCTACCAGAGTGCTGTCTGTGACACCGACCACTCCCTGGTATGTAGCAGGGTCAAGATGCAACCAAAGAAGATTCATCACTCGAAAAAGGCGGGCAGACCTCGCATCGACACCACCAAGACCCGCAACCAGGACAAGGTGGAAGATTTTGCACACGTGCTCGAGGAAGCTCTTCCTGGCCCAGCTGGGGTCACTGCCTGTAAAAGATGGGAGCACATCAGAGACGCTGTGTTCAACGCTGCCATTTCCACCTTTGGCAAGAAGACCAGCAGGTCGGCAGACTGGTTCGAGGCTCACTCGGAAGAGATGACACCTGTAATCGAAGAGAAGAGAAACGCCTTGGCAGCCTACAAAGCCTGCCCAAGTCGGCGCAACTTACAGATCCTTCGGGCCGTCCGCTGCAAAGTGCAGCAGAGCGCCAGGCGATGTGCCAACAACTATTGGCTCCAGCTCTGCTCCCAGATACAGACTGCAGCGGATACAGGCAATGTAAGGGGAATGTATGACGGCATCAAGCAGGCCCTTGGCCCAATCCAGAGGAAGACCGCTCCTCTGAAATCTGCCACTGGCGAGGTGATTCAGGACCAGACACTGCAGCTGAAGCGCTGGGTCGAGCACTACTCTGAGCTATACGCCAGGGACAATGTGGTCACCGAAGATGCCCTGAGCGCCATTGAGTGTCTGCCTGTGTTAATGGAGCTCGACAGTGAACCGACCCTGGAAGAACTCAGCGATGCCCTAGACTCCCTTGCTTCTGGTAAAGCTCCTGGCAAAGATGGCATTCCTGCTGAGACCTTGAAGTGCTGCAGAGGTAGCCTGCTCATGGAGCTGCACGAAATTCTCTGCCTCTGCTGGGAAGAAGGAGAGGTGCCACAGGACATGAGGGATGCCAACATCGTCACACTGTATAAGAATAAAGGTGACAGGGGCGACTGCAACAACTACCGTGGAATCTCCCTCCTCAGTATTGTCGGAAAGCTGTTTGCTCGAGTCGCATTGAAGAGGCTCCAAGTACTTGCAGAGAGAGTTTATCCAGAATCACAATGTGGATTCAGAGCTGGCAGGTCCACCATCGACATGGTCTTTTCCCTCAGACAACTGCAGGAGAAATGCAGGGAACAGAAGCAGCCACTCTTTGTAGCCTTCATAGACCTGACGAAGGCCTTCGACCTCGTCAGCAGGGATGGCCTGTTCAAGATCCTTCCCAAGATCGGATGCCCACCCAGGCTCCTCAGCATCATCAGATCTTTCCATGAGAACATGAGGGGCACCGTGGTCTTTGATGGCCTAACATCAGGCGCCTTTGACATCCGAAGTGGAGTAAAGCAGGGCTGCGTACTGGCTCCAACCCTATTCGGGATTTTCTTCGCAGTTATGCTGCGGCACGCCTTCGGATCTGTCACGGAAGGCATTTACCTCCGGACCAGGTCGGATGGGAAGCTCTTTAACCTCGCCAGGCTGAGAGCCAAGACAAAGGTTCGGCTGAGGTGTCTGCGCGACTTCCTCTTTGCCGACGACGCAGCAGTCACTGCCCACTCAGCTGAAGACCTCCAACGGCTCATAACCCGCTTCAGCGAGGCCTCTCAGGCTTTCGGACTCACCATCAGTCTGAAGAAAACACAAGTCATGGGACAAGGAGTGGACTCCCCACCTGACATCGGCATCTCTGATTCCAAACTGGAAGTTGTTCACGACTTCGTGTACCTGGGCTCCACAATCTCTGACTCCCTCTCTCTTGATACGGAGCTAAACAAACGCATCGGTAAGGCATCTACTACCATGTCCAAACTGACAAAGAGAGTGTGGGCCAATAATAGGCTAACTGAGTATACTAAGATTCAGGTTTACAGATCCTGTGTCCTGAGCACTCTCCTTTATGGCAGTGAGTCTTGGACACTCCGCGCCCGTCAGGAAAGACGGCTGAATGCCTACCACATGCGTTGCCTTAGACACATCTTGGACATCACCTGGCAGGACAAGGTGACAAACAACAACGTCTTGGGGAGAGCAAGAATCACCAGCATGTACACAATGCTGAAACAGAGACGAATGCGCTGGCTCGGGCACGTTGTGCGAATGGGCGACGGCAGGATCCCCAAGGATCTCCTGTATGGAGAGCTGAGGCAGGGAAAGCGTCCAGTAGGCAAGCCCCAGCTACGGTACAAAGACGTATGCAAAAGGGACCTGAAAGCCATGGACGTCGATCTCGCTATATGGGAGACACTGGCTGCAGACCGTTCAGCCTGGAGGCAGTCTGTTCAACGAGGTCTCTCCAAGTTCGAGGAGTCACTTGCCAAGGAATCAGAGGCAAAGAGACAGAGAAGGAAAGCCGGTAACCAGGAAGACAGACCAGAATCGGACTTCGTTTGTGCTCGGTGTGGGATGGACTGCCACTCTCGGATTGGCCTCATCAGTCACACCAGACGCTGCACCAGGATTGACAACTAGGGCGCAACTCCAAAGTCTCCCGAGACTGAAGGATGCCTACTACTACTAGGTGGAGGCTGACTCCATACACAGTTTCAAGTGTAGATATGATAGAGCCCAATAGGCTCAGGAACCTGTACACCTGTTGATTGACGGTTGAGAGGTGGGACCAAAGAGCCAGAGCTCAACCCCTGCAAGCATAACTAGGTGAGTACATGCGCGCGCGACATCCTCACTCCCACTGCTGCTGCTGGATAATGTCGTAGGCGTCCTCACTTCGTACACGGGGTCGGTTGGAACACGGGGTTCTAGACCACCGGGATAGCTCCCCACACAGAGACCAGGTGGCGCAGACACGCCGACTTAAGGCAGCCAGGAGTGCGTGCAAAACAGATCACACAGACACAGCTGGAGTGCGGTACCACGTCCATCCACTTGACACGGTACCCTAGGAGACGACGGTACACGGTGTTACACGGCACGACGGTACACGAGACAGTCCTTCACTGTTCACTGCTAATTCCTCGGAATTATGAATTTAAGGTTTCTCTCATAACACTGAAGCCTTCTGTAGCTCGTCTCACTGCAGTACCTTCCAGCTAAGATACGACAGACGGCAGATGTCACTAACACACGACGATAACAGCCTCACTCAGTCCAGTTGCTCTGAGATGGCGTCTCACGATCACGCGGCTTAGATGACAAAGTTCACATTGCTAAATCGTTGAATACACCTTTTCGCGATACCGGATTCTTACGTACAGCACCCGGAAAGAGAGCAAGACGATGAGCGTGACTTTAGTAACGCTGCAGGTGGTATTTCCCGGTGCAACCCGTTCTCGCACTTTCGTATAGTCAATATTGACTTATTAAATACGTGCATATGTAACAAACTAGGCTGTTGTAAGAATTATTCCAGAAGGTTCCAGAAGTTCGAGTAGGGACCTGACCTCTCAACAACGCCCAGTCCCCTGGGAATTAGCAGGTCTGAGTCACAAATGGCGGGCATCTTTGTTCATAGCTGCGTATAATGAACCATCCTATAGTATTCAGTAATTTAGAGAAATTAGCCTTTATTCATCTTGCATTAAAATTGTATTGTATAATAGTACTGGATACAATATCAAGAGTATTCTAATTATTGAGTTTAAGTCACCATCAGTGACGTCACGAATCAGATCTAACTTTTAAAGCGGAGTGACCGGCGGTCATAGGTCATCAGGGGTTGACAGGTCTACTATTTCTCAAAGTTTTAATAACCATTTTTGTGATCGGGAACAGCTCTGCCGTTAGAGGCTTGTGTAATTTATTTCAGTAAAATAATTCAACCAGTCTGGATCAATTAAGTACAACAGAGTTTAATTGTTATAACTTAAACCTTGCTAGTAACTGGGTAGAACTTTGACTAGGCGGAAGGATACAATACTCTTGTCTGGGGTAGACCAGACAAGGAAGAGTCAGTGTGATCTGCCGAGCAGCTGGGAGAGGTCAAACATCTTACCTCTCCCCAAGACCAGCCCAACACCGAGAGCTGGAAAACATAGAGGTATAGTTGCTATGGTTATGTATAGAAATAGTCTTCTCATTTGCCATTCAGGTCAAGTAGGGAGTGTTAAAGTGATAGGGAGTGAACACATTTAGATTTTGTTTTAGTTTTCTTTTAATAAATTAAATTTGTTATTAATTTGCATTTTATTGTTTCCATTTGGTTATGTGTAAACTTGTCCTGGTCACGTGGTCCACACGAGGCAGAGTTGCATTGGGCGCCGATTCTAACATCGGATCGGAATTCATCATCCCCATCTAATTAATTCCACACTCAAGTTTCCGAGGTTATAAACTACTAGTGGGGATCAAGCCCCAAGGTTGATTAATTAGCGTGATCGATCCAGACCTCGATCATTGCTCTGTAGAGCTGGTCTGGTGGTGGCAGCGTAGAGGCGACTCTAGGGTTTTGTTCAGAGCCTAGGTCACGTCATACTGGGTGTAGAATCCTAAGTCGGTCAATCGTCTTAGGACCACGTGGCGTGGAGTTGGCTTTGGTAAAAGTTTTGGAGTCCCTTGGTAGAGAATAAAAAGTAAGAATACGGGTAGAGGGAGAAGAAAGAAGGAAGTAAAGAGAGAGGGACCCAAACCCGTGTTACACATATGGGACATACTAAACATACTAGTTTACCTTGAAAAGCTTCATAGAAAACACCGACCTTACCTAACCTTCTTAGTATGTTAAGATATGCATCTTATTGCTTCGTAATTACAATTATTACTTAACCTATTATAGGTATAGGTTAAGTAATAATTGTAATTACGAAGCAATAAGATGCTTATCTTAACATACTAAGATGGTTAGGTAAGGTCGGTGTTTTCTATGAAGCTTTTCAAGGTAAACTAGTATGTTTAGTATGTCACATATGCACGTATTTAATAAGTCAATATTGACTGTAAGAAAGTGCGAGAACGGGTTGCCCGGTGCTTGGCCTTAGCACGAGAAAGTACGCCCTGCTCTAGCAACTTTCTAGGTAAGAATAATTTTGCGACCAAGACGGCCTAGGGATACCATGCGGTACCCCTCAGCATCTTGACCAAACACGGTTCAGCATTCCTGAGGCCTAAGCGCCTTGGCCAATGGCATACCTGCCTCACGACGTTGCCCCCTCTCTCACGAGGTGGACATGTGATGGGAGGGGGGGGTGTAGTCTACAGCAGTTAACCCCCCAAAGCTCCCTCTCTACACTTGACTTGTACAAAAATTTCCCTGAAATCAACTCCCTCTTGTAATTTCCTTCACAGACCTGATACAGCGATCAGAATGACGTCAATGACTACCAAATGTCACTGGCTGTCTAACGACACCCAACACAACTGTGGAAAAGTTATATTCAGAAAGTTGAATCACGGTGCACATCACTGGTGCACTATGCAATTTCGTACTTCATCCAGTGCACGAGAGAGCAGGAAAAATCTGTTTCCTGACATCAACCTCCTACTAAGGGTTTATTTCACTGAAAGCGAAATACACCCCACCATTTTACCAGCTCGATGGTGCACTGTGCACGAGCTGTCACACGAGCAACCTGTCTTCTTAAAATGAACGTCGCTTTTGGCTGTTTACCCGTATGTCCAAATATGGACGAAATTTGAAAATGAAAAAGAAATTAAAATTTGGGATTTTTTTTTCAACAACAGTAAGTTATGGGTACTCTGATAGGTTAGGTGGGCAGGAAATTCTCATGAAGTTTCAAAACGGTATGAAAAACGTTAATGGAAAGTTTCCTCTTCTAAGCTTGCCGAGTAAGCCGGACGACTCAAACAGAAAACGGAACAGTACGTCACTTTTGTGAGTCGATTTCATTTCAAATTACGTCCAAATTTGGCCATAGTGCGCATACCAGCCAAAAGTGACGTTATTTTTAAGAGGACAGGTTGCTTTGACGGCTCATTTCCGGCTGGGTGGTAGTGGGTGGAAACTCCGTTTTCTATGGGTCGTCGCTCTGAGAGACTTGGGGTTGACTCCTCAGGTTTGTCCTGGGTAGTATTACTTGACTTTGGCACAGAGTGGTGCTCGGCTCCAGGGCCACGCTCTAGCCAGCTCGACGCCTCGAAGCTAGGCTGGACCCCAAGCTCTGCAGCTCCGGCTTCAGTCTGTGTCAAACCGGACTCACTAGCAACACTTTGGGATGGACTACCCGGAGAGGCAATATCTTCACTCTCCTCCGACCTTGATGACGCATCATCACATTCCTCATAACGTTTTAACATGTTAACATGGTACTTCTTATTGACCCCCCTTACGCATACGACGTACGTCAATGAGTGACTGCACTCATTGATGGTGAAGGGTCCCTACGACTGTAGCAGTCGAAGGGACACGATATTCTTGTTCCTGCTTATAGGGAGAAGTATGAGTACTTTATCTCCCACTTTAAACTTCCTCTCCCTGGCCTTCTGGTCGTACCTGCTCTTCTGGTACTCTTTGGCCTTGGCGAGTTCCTCTCTGGCCAACTTACACGTCTCTTCTAGACGGTTCCTCAAATCTATGATGTACTCATACGTCGTCTTGGTTTCTGGGGTACAGTCTTCCTCCTCCCATAGATTCTTCAATACATGCAGCGGTCCCTTTACCGTGCGACCATACAGGAGCTCGAAAGGAGAGAACCGGGTACTTGCCTGAGGTACTTCCCTGTAGGCAAACAGTACCGGGTTAATGTACCTTGGCCACTCCTTGGGTTGCTCTATACACATCTTCCTGAGCATTCTTTTTAGGGTACCATTAAACCGTTCCACCAACCCATTTCCCATAGCATGATAAGGTGTGGTGAATGATGACTGCAACATGAGTAGCCTAGCTACTTCTGCCATCATCTCACTGGTGAACTGTGCCCCCCTGTCGCTGTGTATCTTCTCAGGTATACCGAGGCGACTGAAGAACCTAACCAATGCTTCCGCCACTGTGACAGTCTCGAAATTCTTCAAAGGTGTCGCCTCTGGATACCGAGTAGCATGATCTACCATGGTCAGGATATATCTGCGGCCGTCTGATACCCTCGGCTCAATTGGCCCAATTATATCTACACTGACCATCTTAAATGGTTGATCGATGATGGAGAAAGGCTGCAGCTTCCCTGGCTGCACCTTACCTCTGTCAGCGGTGCGTTGACAGGTGTCACACGACCGAGTGTACCGCTGTATGTCCCCAGTCATCCCTGGCCAATAGAACGTTGACTGAATTCGTTCACTGGTCTTAGCATGTCCCATGTGACCCCCCATTACTCCCTCATGACCGAGAGTAAACACAGCTAGGCGGTGCTCTTTGGGGACCAGTAATTGTTCCCAAGTGTCCTGGGCTGTTTCCACCCTGCGCACTAGCTTACCCTTAACCTCCAAGTACTTATACTTGCGCTTATTCACCGTGAAGACCTTGCTCTCTGCAGCATGATCTCTCATTTTCCTGAGTGTGGGGCCTTTCCTTTGGGCTTCCTGGAACTCTTTAGCGCTTACTGCTTACAAAGAATGTAGTTTCAGCGGCTTGACCACTTTGGTGGGTTGCGCACTCATTGCGCGTGTGGTAACCGCGGCTACTAAAGCCTTGTTCCCCCTGGGAGCAGCAGTGACACCCTCAGTCACCAGGGGTCTTCCCCCTCTCCTCTTATCTACCTCCGTGGTGGTGACCCTTGCCCACCCCCGGGGTTGGCGGGACCTGGCTGGATCAGCTGATCGAGCCCCCACTCACCTCCTTGGGTTGCTTCCCGTTTTCTGTTGGCGGAAAGGAGCAGGCTTCCCCCGTTTTCCTTGCGCCTGCTGGCACTGTTCTTTAGCCTGGGAGGCGGTCATTGCTTGGCTACCAGCTGGCTGGCGCGTGACGTCGCCTCCAGCTGGTGTGGGTCCCGTTTTCTGTGAGTCACTTCCACGGGACCTACTCTTACTGTCTGACACTCCAGTAAGACACGAATCCGCGACACGAATCTTCTCAATATTTCTTACGTTTTTCTTCACTCTCGATGGTAATTGAAAAATTAACTCTCAAATTTATTTTTTACATTTATATTTTTGATCTGATTCCTAAAAGCATTTCGTAAGGCTTCTTACATTTTCATAGACTTGGTTTACACATAACATACATCATGCTTTTGTTATGGGTGAGGTGATATGACACAAAATTTTGGGTGAGGTGACAGAACACGAAACAATGGGTATAAACATAAGAATGGAAGTAACTACAGAAGGCCTATTGGCTCATACTTTCTCTTGCTGCTTCTATGTTGGTTCGGGGTCTTGAAATGGGTAGATTATAGTTATGCGTTAATTGGCTGTTGATTGCTGGTGTTGACTTTTTGATGTGTAGTGCCTCGCTGATGTCGAGTCTCCTGCTATCGCTATATCTATAGATGATTTCGGTGTTGCTTGTTAAGATTTCTCTGGTGATGGTCTGGTTGTGAGAAAAGATTATATATTACCTGATGGAGCCCTGTTGTTTGTGTATTGTTAATCGCCTAGAAAGAGACGTTGTTGTCTTGCCTATATTCTGAGATCTTTGGGCCTTACAGTCCCCAAGTGGGCATGTGAAGGCATAGACGACGTTGATTTCCTTCAAGGCATTCTGTTTGGTGTCTGGGGAGGTGTTCATGAGTAGGTTGGCCGTTTTTTGTTTTTGAAGTAAATTATCAATTGAATTTTCTGATTTTTGTCTGTAGGGATAACGTTCCTATTAATAAAATCTTTCAGGACACTTTCCTCCGTTTTATGAGGCGTGGAAAAGAAATTCATGTAAAAACAGTCCAATAAGGAATACAAGTGTTATGTTAGTTGACTCTTCGGAGGTTGCATGACGTTTCACCTTTCTTTTTATGACGTCTTCAACATAACCGCCATGAAACCTCTAAAGAGTCAACTAACATAACACTTGTATCCCCTATTAGACTGTTTTACCGGAACTGCTGTTCAATTTACCTTCTTCTTCATTGTGATAGCTGCCCATCCTTCTAGGGAAGGGCAGTGGATTTAACCAGATGAATAAATCTAAATTGTTTTCAAGAAGGAAAACTGAGCTCCTGCCATTAAAATCATACAAGGAGAACCTTCACGACCAGGGGTTAAGGCAGGTATATATGTTAACATAGTTGACCTCGGGGGGGTCAATATCCTGGTTTAACAAGGGTGCAAATTATTACTAGACGTACACATAACTTGTAAGATCAATGGTCCAATTAGACATGTAGTGTGGAGTTACGGCCTCGCCTCGGGCGGCTGACCATTGTAACACTGTCATTACCCTCCAGGTTTAGGAGTTTGGCTGGATACCAATATTGTGTGTTTGTCTGTGTCATATATTGTTCTGCTCTGCCTACACCTCTACCCCCTTCTCCACGGCTGCCTCCACACTCTTAACCTTTAACACACACACACATACATATATATATATAATGCACCGACTTGCTTAAACCACAAGTTTGAAGTATACAACTTTTAGACACACACACACACCCACCAGGAGACTTGAATCCTGTCCATTAAGATGGCTGGTATGCACTTAAAATAAGAAGGAAGATGTCGGTTAACGACCAAGTGACAAGACTAAGGGAAACAGAGGGGAGCATATACAGAAAGTGACAAGGAATTCTGCGAGGCACTGAATGCTAGTTTCCATGAAGTGTTCACAACCGAGCCTGAGCAACTCCCTTTGTTAGAAGAGATTACCTTAGATGAAAGACTATCAGATATAGAGGTGACAGCAGAGGAAGTAATGAAACAGTTGACAACACTGGACACAACTAAAGCGGTTGGACCAGACAAAGTATCACCGTGGATACTAAACGAGGCAGCACAGGCCCTCAGCGTGCATCTGGCAATGATATTTAATGAGTCACTTATGACAGAGTTGCCCAGTTGCTGGAAGAAGGCAAATGTGGTACCAATTTTGAAAAAAAGTAGATAGGGAGGAGGCACTTAACTACAGACCTGTATCACTGACAAGCATCCCCAGTAAAATACTTGAAAGAATAATTAGGACGCTTCACCACCAAATTTGCCCAGGAAAATGAGAGAGCATTTGTCTCCACCACCTCCCTAATACTTTCTTAATGTGGAACAACTCTTAATAACTTACGACACATTCTCCCAGCTTCAACTTCCACCAAACTGTTTCCTGGTGATGGCTAGTTGCTGAGGAGAGTGTTAGTTGCTGAGGAGAGGGTTAGTTGCTGAGGAGAGGGTTAGTTGATAAGGAGAGGGCTAGTTGCTGAGGAGAGGGCTAGTTGCTGAGGAGAGGGTTAGTTGCTGAGGAGAGGGCTAGTTGCTGAGGAGAGGGCTAGTTGCTGAGGAGAGGGATAGTTGCTGAGGAGAGGGTTAGTTGCTGAGGAGAGGGCTAGTTGCTGAGGAGAGGGATAGTTGCTGAGGAGAGGGTTAGTTGCTGAGGAGAGGGATAGTTGCTGAGGAGAGGGCTAGTTGCTGAGGAGAGGGTTAGTTGCTGAGGAGAGGGATAGTTGCTGAGGAGAGGGCTAGTTGCTGAGGAGAGGGATAGTTGCTGAGGAGAGGGTTAGTTGCTGAGGAGAGGGATAGTTGCTGAGGAGAGGGATAGTTGCTGAGGAGAGGGATAGTTGCTGAGGAGAGGGATAGTTGCTGAGGAGAGGGTTAGTTGCTGAGGAGAGGGATAGTTGCTGAGGAGAGGGCTAGTTGCTGAGGAGAGGGATAGTTGCTGAGGAGAGGGTTAGTTGCTGAGGAGAGGGCTAGTTGCTGAGGAGAGGGCTAGTTGCTGAGGAGAGGGCTAGTTGCTGAGGAGAGGGTTAGTTGCTGAGGAGAGGGTTAGTTGCTGAGGAGAGGGTTAGTTGCTGAGGAGAGGGTTAGTTGCTGAGGAGAGGGTTAGTTGCTGAGGAGAGGGTTAGTTGCCGAGGAGAGGGCTAGTTGCTGAGGAGAGGGCTAGTTGCTGAGGAGAGGGCTAGTTGCTGAGGAGAGGGCTAGTTGCTGAGGAGAGGGTTAATTGCTGAGGAGAGGGTTAGTTGCTGAGGAGAGGGTTAGTTGCTGAGGAGAGGGACAGTGGCTGAGGAGAGGACAAGACAGAAGAAGGTCAGAGCTGGGACCCCAGCCACAAGCACAGAGCTGGGACCCAGCTCTGTACCCAGGGATGTATATTAATCTTAGCATCTTGTTGATGCTGAGTTGTCAGGAATAGCAATGAACAGGTATAGTTTTTTATATATATTCCTTCGAGTATTATATAATGTCCCTATAAGACTTGAAGCCTCTACAAGGGTGAAGGGTTACCCTGCTGACCTGAACTTTTCACCTCAGCTTTTCACAGACATATCTGTTCATTGGAACCTAATTCCATTACCTCCAGTCGTCAATGATTTATGTAGATGTGCAAGACTTTGTATACACTGTTCCATCCGGCTTAAGCCATTTCTCCTCAGCAAATGTCAGAGAACAAGATCAAGAGCATCGGAGAACTTGGTAGTCATCTCAGAGGCGGAAAGTTTGCCTTCACAAATTTTCTTGCGTGTCTCAGAGGCGGAGCGTCGCTCCAGGTCCTGATGTAAGGAGAGTTGTGCCCAGAACTTTAGTGCAGATATCTTGGATACTTTCTCTCTCTCTCTCTCTCTCTCTTGGCCAACTATTTTATCCACGGATATTTTTTCTCGTTGTTTTGTGTCATGGGGGAACCTTAGGTGGGTTTTGTGTCATGGGGGAACCTTAGGTGGGTTTTGTGTCATGGGGGAACCTTAGGTGGGTTTTGTGTCATGGGGAACCTTAGGTGGGTTTTGTGTCATGGGGGAACCTTAGGTGGGTTATGTGTCATGGGGGAACCTTAGGTGGGTTTTGTGTCATGGGGGAACCTTAGGTGGGTTTTGTGTCATGGGGGAACCTTAGGTGGGTTTTGTGTCATGGGGGAACCTTAGGTGGGTTTTGTGTCATGGGGGAACCTTAGGTGGGTTTTGTGTCATGGGGGAACCTTAGGTGGGTTTTGTGTCATGGGGGAACCTTAGGTGGGTTTTGTGTCATGGGGGAACCTTAGGTGGGTTTTGTGTCATGGGGGGAACCTTAGGTGGGTTTTGTGTCATGGGGGAACCTTAGGTGGGTTTTGTGTCATGGGGGAACCTTAGGTGGGTTATGTGTCATGGGGGAACCTTAGGTGGGTTTTGTGTCATGGGGGAACCTTAGGTGGGTTTTGTGTCATGGGGGAACCTTAGGTGGGTTTTGTGTCATGGGGGAACCTTAGGTGGGTTTTGTGTCATGGGGGAACCTTAGGTGGGTTTTGTGTCATGGGGGAACCTTAGGTGGGTTTTGTGTCATGGGGGAACCTTAGGTGGGTTTTGTGTCATGGGGGAACCTTAGGGGGGTTTTGTGTCATGGGGGAACCTTAGGTGGGTTTTGTGTCATGGGGGAACCTTAGGTGGGTTTTGTGTCATGGGGGAACCTTAGGTGGGTTTCCTGTTAAAGTGTGTTGTTATGCCATTCACCTGGGCTCTAGGAGACTCGAACCCTGGACCCTACGTGTGTGTAAGGCCGAAGCTCTACCGGCTGGGCTATGAGTAGGCTTAATAAGGATTTGTTTTTTGTTTCTTTATCCCTATCTATCTAAATTAAAGTAATTTATTATGATTTTGTCAAAATAATTTTGAAAATCTAAAAAGTATGACAAACATTAGATACTTTTATCACAAAATAGAAATAATATAGACGTGTGAAGTACCTATGACGTTGTGTCATTTGTGAAAATTTAATCTATATGAAATGAAAATTTAAATCAAGTATTACGATTTAATGATTTTTTTGTATGATATGAATTCAAGTGCCAAAAAATTCCGCTTCAAACCCCGTGAACAATAATACCTCTCCTTATATAAACAACTTTGTATACACTATGCAATGACTCGTATTTAATTAAGATGATAATGTTGCATGATTTCATAATAAAAAAAAATAAAAAAAAATTAGATATTTATCACATCTCAACTGTTGCTGACATTTGACTCGTGTCACTCAGGTAAATCAACATTTAATTAAAAGAACTTTGTTCTCGACAATTTATTTTTATAAAGCTATAAATGTAGGATTTTTTGTACTATAAATAGCGGCAATTTGTAATAATAATTCGTCTAGCTGCAGACGTTCTTTCCTCCAGTCAAACTCTATAATATATTATTAGATGTGTATAAATTGGATAAATTTGATGGTAATAATTGATTGATGGTATAAATATTCTCTACCATCAATCAAATAAGGGAAACAGTTTATACTTGTGTACAAACCGGCAAGTTGTACATAATATGAATATGAAAATATGAAAATATTTGTGATCATAGTTCACTATGATCATTAGTTCATTATGAACACTAGTTCAGTGTGTCAGCAAATAATGTCACTGATCATCCAGATCATCCATTACATGAAAGTCATCATTTGGAATGATATAATGTTATCATATTGGAACATGCCCACAATATAATGGAACATATTTAATGAAATGAGTTTGTTCCCAATTTTCCAAGTAAACATTATCGATCACAAACGATATAAAAGTGTTTGCAACTGAAACCCAAACACTATCCTTCATTATATCTTGCTTTGCTAAAATGTAACTTGGATCTTACTGTTCAGCTCTCCTCACCATATTACTAAATGGAAATAAATTCAACTGAAAACGCCTTGGATAGAATGATAAAATCGATTCCTTGTAAGGAATATCTCTTGGGAAGCTGTGCTTGCAAGACTTGGCTTAAGCTGTGTTTGCAAGATTTACCTTAAGCTGTGCTTGCAAGACTTGGCTTAAGCTATGTTTGCAAGACTTGGATTATATTCTCTTGAGAGTTGAGAGTTCACAAGTGGATGTTTGGAGCACTTTAAAAGAGTTATGGAATTGTCCAACTCGTCTCAGCGTGTAATGAATGTTGACCAAACATTATCAGCTTGCAATAATGGATATAACCCATTTAAAATCCTATTTAATAAGTATAAAGGCAACTATTGATTTAGCAATAGAGCTGTTAACGAGTCGAATAAATTGTCTGATAGAATAAGTAAGACTTACATTAGAGCTAATTTCAAAAATACAGTAGCTACATGTATTGTATACAACAGATGGACGAGGGAAAAAAGGACCTACCTAAAATAGGCTCCTAAAGCTACTGCAGTGTTCATTTGTTCCTAAGTTGTTATCACTGTGACACCCATCAACACCCATATCCTGAAACAATCAGCACAAGGAGCCCCACAGACAGATTATAGAGGCTCCGAGACTTACTCTAACCAGGTACTGATTGTACGTGGTTGACGCAGCCGCCCCTAGTAATAATCTAGTGTAGTAACACCATCCATAATTGCATTTATACTTCCCTCTGGGCTCTTGGTGCCTAAGAGATTGGCCCAGGTTGTGAAGGGGTTTAGAGACAACATAATAGGCACCGAGACAATGCGAGAAGCAAACATAAGAGGAGCAGTGATTATATAACGATGAGCTCACGAGAACCAATGGTCGGACCACTCAGCCGGTGAGCTAAGTCAGCAGCAGTATTGTCATTATGTACTGATGTTGAGGCTCCGGGAACATGACCTACTGACGTGTGAGTTAGTCAGCTTACAGCGGGAGTATTTGTTAGCGGGACGCAGCTGTGGACGCTGACTGTCCTCCAGTGACCAGGTGGTGATGTGACCAGGTGGTCCAGTGACCAGGTGGTGCTGTGACCAGGTGGTGCTGTGACCAGGTGGTCCAGTGACCAGGTGGTGCTGTGACCAGGTGGTGCTGTGACCAGGTGGTCCAGTGACCAGGTGGTGCTGTGACCAGGTGGTCCAGTGACCAGGTGGTGCTGTGACCAGGTGGTGCTGTGATCAGGTGGTGCTGTGACCAGGTGGTGCTGTGACCAGGTGGTGCTGTGACCAGGTGGTGCAGTGACCAGGTGGAGCTGTGACCAGGTGGTGCTGTGACCAGGTGGTGCTGTGACCAGGTGGTGCTGTGACCAGGTGGTCCTGTGACCAGGTGGTGCTGTGACCAGGTGGTGCTGTGACCAGGTGGTCCAGTGACCAGGTGGTGCTGTGACCAGGTGGTCCAGTGACCAGGTGGTCCAGTGACCAGGTGGTCCTGTGACCAGGTGATCCAGTGACCAGGTGGTGCTGTGACCAGGCGGTCCAGTGACCAGGTGGTCCAGTGACCAGGTGGTCCAGTGACCAGGTGGTGCAGTGACCAGGTGGTGCTGTGACCAGGTGGTGTTGTGACCAGGTGGTGCTGTGACCAGGTGGTGCTGTGACCAGGTGGTGCTGTGACCAGGTGGTGCAGTGACCAGGTGGTGCTGTGACCAGGTGGTGCTGTGACCAGGTGGTGCTGTGACCAGGTGGTCCTGTGACCAGGTGGTGCTGTGACCAGGTGGTCCAGTGACCAGGTGGTGCTGTGACCAGATGGTGCTGTGACCAGGTGGTGCTGTGACCAGGTGGTGCTGTGACCAGGTGGTGCAGTGACCAGGTGGTGCTGTGACCAGGTGGTCCTGTGACCAGGTGGTGCTGTGACCAGGTGGTCCTATGACCAGGTGGTGCTGTGACCAGGTGGTCCAGTGACCAGGTGGTCCTGTGACCAGGTGGTCCAGTGACCAGGTGGTCCAGTGACCAGGTGGTGCTGTGACCAGGTGGTCCAGTGACCAGGTGGTCCAGTGACCAGGCGGTGCTGTGACCAGGCGGTCCAGTGACCAGGTGGTCCAGTGACCAGGTGGTCCAGTGACCAGGTGGTGCAGTGACCAGGTGGTGCTGTGACCAGATGGTGCTGTGACCAGATGGTGCTGTGACCAGGTGGTGCTGTGACCAGGTGGTGCTGTGACCAGGTGGTGCTGTGACCAGGTGGAGCTGTGACCAGGTGGTCCAGTGACCAGGTGGTGCTGTGACCAGGCGGTCCAGTGACCAGGTGGTCCAGTGACCAGGTGGTCCAGTGACCAGGTGGTCCAGTGACCAGGTGGTGCTGTGACCAGGCGGTCCAGTGACCAGGTGGTCCAGTGACCAGGTGGTCCAGTGACCAGGTGGTGCTGTGACCAGGTGGTCCAGTGACCAGGTGGTGCTGTGACCAGGCGGTCCAGTGACCAGGTGGGCCAGTGACCAGGTGGTCCAGTGCCCAGGTGGTCCAGTGACCAGGTGGTCCAGTGACTAGGTGGTCCAGTGACCAGGTGGTGCTGCGACCAGGCGGTCCAGTGACCAGGTGGTCCAGTGACCAGGTGGTGCTGTGACCAGGTGGTGCTGTGACCAGGCGGTCCAGTGACCAGGTGGTTCAGTGACCAGGCGGTCCAGTGACCAGGTGGTGCTGTGACCAGGTGGTGCTGTGACCAGGTGGTGCAGTGACCAGGTGGTGCTGTGACCAGGTGGTCCTGTGACCAGGTGGTGCTGTGACCAGGTGGTCCTATGACCAGGTGGTGCTGTGACCAGGTGGTCCAGTGACCAGGTGGTCCTGTGACCAGGTGGTCCAGTGACCAGGTGGTCCAGTGACCAGGTGGTGCTGTGACCAGGTGGTCCAGTGACCAGGTGGTCCAGTGACCAGGCGGTGCTGTGACCAGGCGGTCCAGTGACCAGGTGGTCCAGTGACCAGGTGGTCCAGTGACCAGGTGGTGCAGTGACCAGGTGGTGCTGTGACCAGATGGTGCTGTGACCAGATGGTGCTGTGACCAGGTGGTGCTGTGACCAGGTGGTGCTGTGACCAGGTGGTGCTGTGACCAGGTGGAGCTGTGACCAGGTGGTCCAGTGACCAGGTGGTGCTGTGACCAGGCGGTCCAGTGACCAGGTGGTCCAGTGACCAGGTGGTCCAGTGACCAGGTGGTCCAGTGACCAGGTGGTGCTGTGACCAGGCGGTCCAGTGACCAGGTGGTCCAGTGACCAGGTGGTCCAGTGACCAGGTGGTGCTGTGACCAGGTGGTCCAGTGACCAGGTGGTGCTGTGACCAGGCGGTCCAGTGACCAGGTGGGCCAGTGACCAGGTGGTCCAGTGCCCAGGTGGTCCAGTGACCAGGTGGTCCAGTGACTAGGTGGTCCAGTGACCAGGTGGTGCTGCGACCAGGCGGTCCAGTGACCAGGTGGTCCAGTGACCAGGTGGTGCTGTGACCAGGTGGTGCTGTGACCAGGCGGTCCAGTGACCAGGTGGTTCAGTGACCAGGCGGTCCAGTGACCAGGTGGTTCAGTGACCAGGTGGTCCAGTGACCAGGTGGTGCTGTGACCAGGTGATGTAGTGACCAGGTGGTGCTGTGACCAGGTGGTGCTGTGACCAGGTGGTCCAGTGACCAGGTGGTCCAGTGACCAGGTGGTGCTGTGACCAGGTGATGCAGTGACCAGGTGGTCCAGTGACCGGGTGGTCCAGTGACCGGGTGGTCCAGTGACCGGGTGGTCCAGTGACCAGGTGGTGCTGTGACCAGGCGGTCCAGTGACCAGGTGGTCCAGTGACCAGGTGGTCCAGTGACCAGGTGATGCAGTGACCAGGTGGTGCTGTGACCAGGTGGTGCTGTGACCAGGTGGTCCAGTGACCAGGTGGTGCTGTGACCAGGTGGTCCAGTAACCAGGTGGTGCTGTGACCAGGCGGTCCAGTGACCAGGTGGTCCAGTGACCAGGTGGTCCAGTGACTAGGTGGTCCAGTGACCAGGTGGTCCAGTGACCAGGCGGTCCAGTGACTAGGTGGTCCAGTGACCAGGTGGTGCTGTGGCCAGGTGGTCCAGTGACCAGGTGGTGCTGTGACCAGGTGGTGCAGTGACCAGGTGGTCCAGTGACCAGGTTGTCCAGTGACTAAGTAGTCCAGTGACCAGGTGGTCCAGTGACCAGGCGGTCCAGTGACCAGGTGGTCCAGTGAACAGGTGGTCCAGTGACCAGGTGGTCCAGTGACTAGGTGGTGCTGTGACCAGGTGGTGCTGTGACCAGGTGGTGTTGTGACCAGGTGGTCCAGTGACCAGGTGGTCCAGTGACCAGGTGGTGCTGTGACCAGGTGGTCCAGTGACCAGGTGGTCCAGTGACCAGGTGGTCCAGTGACCAGGTGGTCCAGTGACCAGGTGGTGCTGTGACCAGGTGGTCCAGTGACCAGGTGGTGCTGTGACCAGGCGGTCCAGTGACCAGGTGGTCCAGTGACCAGGTGGTCCAGTGACCAGGTGGTGCTGTGACCAGGTGGTCCAGTGACCAGGTGGTCCAGTGACCAGGTGGTGCTGTGACCAGGTGGTGCAGTGACCAGGTGGTCCAGTGACCAGGTGGTGCTGTGACCAGGCGGTCAGTAGTAGGGAAGGCGCCTCACAGGGGAATTTTTTTTTCTGGGAGAAAATTCCCCTGTGCGCCCCAAGGGTTTCAGGTGAATTTAGAAATTCCCCTGTGCGCCCCAAGGGTTTCAGGTAAATTTAGAAATTCATGTTTGTGAGCCAGGGTTTTTTCAGGCGAATTTGGACAGTCACAGATTTTTGAAGTAAGGATTTCTTATGAGAAAAATAATTTCCGAGACATAGAAGTTTGTTAAAGCCTTATGGGAGAAATTCAAATAACGTGTGTAGCACTTTAGGGCTTCCAGGAGAACTCTACGGACATATTTTACATGTTTTCAACTTACAAAATCGTCTATGTAAGCCTTAGTTATTCATATAAATTTAGAAAATCACCTGTGTAAGTCATTGTTTTCAGGGTTTCGTACATCACACCCCCCTCCCTCTCCCCCTTACCTCGCAATCTGTCGCATCACCTTTATTTACTTTGCGCCCAGCCAGTCAGTCGGCTCTTAATCTTATCTTATCTTATCCATAATATCTGGACCGTCCCTCCTCTCTCTCTCTCTCTCTCTCCTTTCATTCAGTTCAACTATTTTCCAACATCGTATGTTTGCTCCTTTTCATTAAGCAAGTCAGTATGTTTGCTCCTTTTCATTAAGCAAGTCAGTTTTACACAAATAAATCATGTTAGTAAGCAAGTTCTAGCTCACGTTCCCCACCTTAGTCCCCTGTCGTATAAAGAATACTATCATTCCAATCCCTCTAAAATTTAAAAATAATCATATTTCAAATGTAGTTCAATACAGTAATTAGTTACCAAGCTCCAGCTCTTGTCCTCCGCCTTAGCTCTCTCTCGTATCTTCGTTAGTATCAGTCCAATTTCCCTGAAATTTCTACCCTCTGTATTTCAGACATAGTTTAGTAAATGCAAACAATTATCAAACTCTAGCTCTTGTCCCCAGCTTAGTTCATTTGTACAAAATCATTAGTAACAGTCCAAATTCCCTTAGATTTTTAGCCTCTGTATTTCAGACACCGTAAATAAGATCAAAACAGTTACCAAGCTCCAGCTCTTGTCCTCCGCCTTAGCTCTCTCTCGTATCTTCGTTAGTAACAGATCAATTCCCCTGAAATTTCTACCCTCTGCATTTCAGACACCGTAAATAAGATCAAATAGTTATCGAGCTCCAGCTCTCGTCCCCGCCTTAATTCTCTTTCGTATCTTTGTAAATAACCCATCAATTTCCCTAAAATTAAAAGCAGACATACTTCAAAGTTAGTAAATAAGATCAAGTCAGTTACTGAGCTCCAGCTCTCGTCCCCCACCCTCTTCCACCCTCAAGTCTTTGTAAATAAACCATCAATTTCCCTGAAATTTTTACCCTCTGTATTTCAGACATAGTAAATATGAAGTAAACAATTATAAAACTCTAGCTCTTGTCCTCTGTCCAAGCTCACTTTTGTAAAATCATTACTCTCAGTCCAAATCACCCAACTACATTTTCAGACATAGTAAATAAAAAACCAGTTCAGTTATCAAGTTTCAACTCTTGTGCCCCAGCTTAGTTCATTTTGTACAAGTTCTTTATTTTCCAACTAAATCATCCTAAGATTTAAGATCACCTTATTTTCTAACGTAGTAAAATTAATCAGGGCATTAACCAAGCTCCATTTCCTCAGCCTTAGATCATCAGACATAAATATATTCGATCAAGTCCCTCTCCAGCCTATCTGTTTATCTGAGTATTTACTTTACCCTTCTCATCCCCAACGTATCAAAACTTTCAATAATCATACTGTATTTGCATATTTTCTCTATATTCAGCTGTGTTCTTCACATTTTGTCCATGTTTTCTATGTTCACTCCATGTTCTTCAAATGTTCACAGTCCCATTCAGTTTATATTTTCACAAGTATCTCCATTTTTTCTGTAATCTTTCTCTTAGTCTCATTACTTTCTCTACAAATTCTAGTCATATTTTCTATGTTTTCATGTTCATCACATGTTCTCTTTACAACTTTTATACACAATATTCATGCTAACTTCCATATTTTGTGTTCTTTGCAATATTCATGTTCCTCTACAAGTTCATGTTCCTCACAAGATCACTTCGTTTTTCACCTTCACTTACATGTTTTCTACATTCTTTGTCATATTCTCCATGTTCTTCACAAGTCCATTGTTCATTCTTTGTATTCCCTATTCTCCTTATCATGTTTTCATGTCCACTGTATTCATCAACTTTTCTTACATATGTTCTTTGCCATGTTCCCCATATGTTCTCTAGGTTTTTCCCCTATCTAACATTCCTTAACTAAAAAAATCTTTCACCAATCAACTAAAACATAGTCACTTTCGTCATTTCTCAAGTAAACTTATTATCCAGTCAACTAAAAATAGTCAGAAATAGCCTCGTTCAACACTGTTCTTAACTAAAACAACCTTTCTCTTAGCTAAAAATTGTCAAAGGAAACTTTTTTCAGCACTTTCTTAACAGGCGCTATGTTTCATCAAGAAAAATTGTCAAAGGAAACTTTCCAAAACTGTTCATAACTAGCTTTTATCCATCGTCAATCAACTAAAAATAATAACTTTCATCATTTCTTAACTAAACTTATTCCCCATTCATCAGAAAATAACCGTGTTCATCATGTTTCATTGTCATTTCTTAACTAAAATTATCTGCCAATCATCAGAAAAAAGTCATGTTCATCATGTTTTGGCTTTTGCTCAACTAAAAGTATTCATCGATCAACTAAAAATAGTTACTTCATCATGTTTCCTTGTCATTTCTTAACTGAAATATCACTTCTCTCATCTGAAAATAGTCAGGATTAACCTCATTCAACACCGTTCTTAACTAAAACAGCCTTTCGCTTAGCTAAAAATTGTCAAAGGAATCTTTCAGCACTGTTCATAACTAACTTTATCCATCGTCAAGTAAGAAAATATAGTCAAAGATATCTATCATCGTCGTTCTTAACTGCCCTTTATACTTTGTGGAGCACTAAAATAGTCAAATGTAACTTTTTCAACACTTTCGTAACTAAAATTATATGTCGCTAAGTAAGAAAAATAGTCAAATGTAACTTTTTCAGCACTTTCGTAACTAAAATTATATGTCGCTAAGTAAGAAAAATAGTCAAAGGTGCTCTCCGTTACACCAAAGTTACTCTTCGAGAAATCAAAGACACTCTTCAATACATCAAGGACTTACTCAAAGACACCAAAGTTACACTCTAAGACATCCTTCGAGACATCAAAGACTTCCTTAAGACTTCAATGGGACTCTTCCATTCATCAAAGACATTCTCTAAGCCCTCAAAGTTATTCTCAGCACAATCAAAAGTTATTCCAAGACAACAAAAGTCATTCTCAGAGCTATCAAAATTATTCTCGGAGTCATCAAAAGGTATTCTCTAACTCACTTTTGGTCATTAAAGTTAATTTCTATGTTATAAAAGTTTGTCTCAGAGACATCTAAAGTTAATCTTAGAGTTATCAAATGTAATCTCTAACTCTCTTTTGTTCATCAAAGTTGATCTCAGAGTTAACAAAGGTAATCTCTAACTCACTCTCGTTCATCAAAGTTATTCAAAGAGCTAACAAAAGTTATTCTCAGAGTCACCTTCGTTCTTCAGAGAAACTTTCCAAAACATCTTTATTCATCAAAGTTATTCTCAGAGGCATAAAAGTCATTCTCAGAGCTATCAAACTTGTTCTCAAAGTCATCAAACTTATTCACAGAGTCATCAAAGTTAATCTAAGACATCATTTTTCATCAAAGTTGTTCTCTAAACATCAATGTTGTTCTCCAAGACATCAAAGATGTTCTCAAAATCATAAAAGTTATTCCCAGAGCTATCAAAGTTAATCTCAGAGTTATCCAAAGATATTCTCATGTCCACAAAAAGTTATTCCAAGAGACGTCAAAGTTGTTTCAAAGACATCAAAGTTAATCTCAGAGTTATCCAAAAACATTCTCAGAGACATCTAAAGTTATTCTCTAAGACATCAAAGTTGTTCTAAGAGTTATCAAAAGTTATTCTCAGTCATGATATGTTATTCTCTAACTCACTTCCATTCATCAAAGACATTCTCTAAGTCCTGAAAGTTATTCTCTAAGACAACAAAGTCTTTCTCAGAGCTACCAAAGATGTTCTCTAAATCATAAAAGTTAATCTTAACTCACCTTCGTTCATTAGAGAAACTTTCCAATCCATATTCGTTGACCAGAGTTATTCTCAGAGTCATCAAAGCGATCTCTAATTCATCTTCGTTCTCCAAAGTTGTTCTCTAAGACACCTTCATTCATCAAAGAAACTCTCCTTCTTCCATCATGTTATTCTTTAAGACATCTTCAGTCATAAAATTTTCTCTCCAAAATGTAACTAGTTCAGCTTTTCATACCAAACCTGCATTTCTGTTAAAACATATTTTCTTAGTTGCTTTACCCTAAAACTGTTCTCTGAACTACACTGTTCAAACCTACGTAACCTATCCTCTCCACCCAATGTTACTTAGTTAACGTAACGTTCCTAAACCTAGCTTTACCTATCCTAACATACCTTACCTTACCTTCCCTATCTTACCTAACTTTACCTATCCTAACATAACTTACCTTACCTTCCCTAACTTAACCTAACTTTACCTATCCTAACTTAACTTGCCTTTCATAACCTAACTTTACCTATCCTAACATAACTTACCTTACCTTCCCTATCTTACCTAACTTTACCTATCCTAACATAACTTACCTTACCTTCCCTAACTTAACCTAACTTTACCTATCCTAACTTAACTTACCTAACTTATTCTGCTTAACATAACTTACCGTACCTTCCCTATCTTACCTAACTTTACCTATCCTAACTTAACTTACCTAACTTATTCTGCTTAACGTAACTTACCTTACCTTCCCTATCTTACCTAACTTTACCTATCCTATCCTAACCTAACTTGTCTTACCTAACTTAATCTTACTTTCCCAAACTGATGTATCCTAACTTATCTAGTCCAACCAGACATGATCTAACTTAAGTATTCCTTCTTGTCTTTGTGTTTCGTCAATCATTGTCTCATATTCATTTACTCATTTCATTAGTTAATTTCTCAAATGGTCACTTATGCATTTCAAGTGCTATTTGTTAGAGATTGGATATTTAAGCATTTCAAAGGATTATAATTTCTCAAATGGACGTTTTTGCATTTCAAGTGCTATTTGTTAGAGATTGGATATTTAAGCATTTCAAAGGATTTTTGTTATATATGGGAACTTACTCGTTTCAAGGGCTAATTTCTCAAATGGACGTTTTTGCATTTCAAGTGCTATTTGTTAGAGATTGGATATTTAAGCATTTCAAAGGATTATAATTTCTCAAATGGACGTTTTTGCATTTCAAGTGCTATTTGTTAGAGATTGGATATTTAAGCATTTCAAAGGATTTTTGTTATATATGGGAACTTACTCGTTTCAAGGGCTAATTTCTCAAATGGACGTTTTTGCATTTCAAGTGCTATTTGTTAGAGATTGGATATTTAACCATTTCAAAGGATTTTTTGTTATATATGGGAACTTACTCGTTTCAAGGGCTAATTTCTCAAATGGTCATTTTTTGCAGATCAAGGGTTATTTGTTAAAGTTCATCAAGTTGCCCATAAGTTGTATTTAGTAGGTTCTATCTTATGTTCTTATTCCCCAACCCCTTAACCTAACCTCTTGTAATCTTAGTGTATTTAGTAGGTTCTATCTTATGTTCTTATTCCCCAACCCCTTAACCTAACCTCTTGTAATCTTAGTGTATTTAGTAGGTTCTATCTTATGTTCTTATTCCCCAACCCTTTAACCTAACCTTTCAGATGTAGTTTGTTGAATATATTATCCTTTTCCTAACCTTTCAGATGTAGTTTTGTTTCTCCTTTTTGTATATTTTTACCCAAACCTTCTTTCCTTCTTTACTTTGATTCTCCTACTCCTTCTAACCCTCCTTTTCTATCTCTCTCCCTTATTCTCTCTCTTCCTCCCCCTCTCTCTCCCTCATTTGCTCAAATGCTCTCTTGTTTCTCAAATTCAAGTCTTATTGCTCCCATTCTCACACCCTCATTCTCATTCACTTAGTTTTTCTTTTTCTCAATTCAAGTCTTATTGCTCCCATTCTCACACCCTCATTCTCATTCACTTAGTTTTTCTTTTTCTCAATTCAAGTCTTAGTGCTCCCATGCCCACACTCTCTCTCATTCTCTCTTCTTTGGTCCCATTTTCTTCCGCCCCCTCTCTCTTACTCCTTGCTCTTCTTTCACGCTCTCACTCCCTTGAGCTCTTGTTTCTCAATTTCAAGTCTTAGTAGATCTGATTCTTTACTATTGTAATTTGATTATTACTATGATAAAGAATGAACTTATATGTGAAAACAAAGTAAAGAAGGAAAGAAGGTTTGGGTAAAAATATACAAAAAGGAGAAACAAAACTACATCTGAAAGGTTAGGAAAAGGATAATATATTCAACAAACTACATCTGAAAGGTTAGGTTAAAGGGTTGGGGAATAAGAACATAAGATAGAACCTACTAAATACACTAAGATTACAAGAGGTTAGGTTAAGGGGTTGGGGAATAAGAACATAAGATAGAACCTACTAAATACAACTTATGGGCAACTTGATGAACTTTAACAAATAACCCTTGATCTGCAAAAAATGACCATTTGAGAAATTAGCCCTTGAAACGAGTAAGTTCCCATATATAACAAAAAATCCTTTGAAATGGTTAAATATCCAATCTCTAACAAATAGCACTTGAAATGCAAAAACGTCCATTTGAGAAATTAGCCCTTGAAACGAGTAAGTTCCCATATATAACAAAAATCCTTTGAAATGCTTAAATATCCAATCTCTAACAAATAGCACTTGAAATGCAAAAACGTCCATTTGAGAAATTATAATCCTTTGAAATGCTTAAATATCCAATCTCTAACAAATAGCACTTGAAATGCAAAAACGTCCATTTGAGAAATTAGCCCTTGAAACGAGTAAGTTCCCATATATAACAAAAATCCTTTGAAATGCTTAAATATCCAATCTCTAACAAATAGCACTTGAAATGCAAAAACGTCCATTTGAGAAATTATAATCCTTTGAAATGCTTAAATATCCAATCTCTAACAAATAGCACTTGAAATGCATAAGTGACCATTTGAGAAATTAACTAATGAAATGAGTAAATGAATATGAGACAATGATTGACGAAACACAAAGACAAGAAGGAATACTTAAGTTAGATCATGTCTGGTTGGACTAGATAAGTTAGGATACATCAGTTTGGGAAAGTAAGATTAAGTTAGGTAAGACAAGTTAGGTTAGGATAGGATAGGTAAAGTTAGGTAAGATAGGGAAGGTAAGGTAAGTTACGTTAAGCAGAATAAGTTAGGTAAGTTAAGTTAGGATAGGTAAAGTTAGGTAAGATAGGGAAGGTAAGGTAAGTTATGTTAAGCAGAATAAGTTAGGTAAGTTAAGTTAGGATAGGTAAAGTTAGGTTAAGTTAGGGAAGGTAAGGTAAGTTATGTTAGGATAGGTAAAGTTAGGTAAGATAGGGAAGGTAAGGTAAGTTATGTTAGGATAGGTAAAGTTAGGTTATGAAAGGCAAGTTAAGTTAGGATAGGTAAAGTTAGGTTAAGTTAGGGAAGGTAAGGTAAGTTATGTTAGGATAGGTAAAGTTAGGTAAGATAGGGAAGGTAAGGTAAGGTATGTTAGGATAGGTAAAGCTAGGTTTAGGAACGTTACGTTAACTAAGTAACATTGGGTGGAGAGGATAGGTTACGTAGGTTTGAACAGTGTAGTTCAGAGAACAGTTTTAGGGTAAAGCAACTAAGAAAATATGTTTTAACAGAAATGCAGGTTTGGTATGAAAAGCTGAACTAGTTACATTTTGGAGAGAAAATTTTATGACTGAAGATGTCTTAAAGAATAACATGATGGAAGAAGGAGAGTTTCTTTGATGAATGAAGGTGTCTTAGAGAACAACTTTGGAGAACGAAGATGAATTAGAGATCGCTTTGATGACTCTGAGAATAACTCTGGTCAACGAATATGGATTGGAAAGTTTCTCTAATGAACGAAGGTGAGTTAAGATTAACTTTTATGATTTAGAGAACATCTTTGGTAGCTCTGAGAAAGACTTTGTTGTCTTAGAGAATAACTTTCAGGACTTAGAGAATGTCTTTGATGAATGGAAGTGAGTTAGAGAATAACATATCATGACTGAGAATAACTTTTGATAACTCTTAGAACAACTTTGATGTCTTAGAGAATAACTTTAGATGTCTCTGAGAATGTCTTTGGATAACTCTGAGATTAACTTTGATGTCTTTGAAACAACTTTGACGTCTCTTGGAATAACTTTTTGTGGACATGAGAATATCTTTGGATAACTCTGAGATTAACTTTGATAGCTCTGGGAATAACTTTTATGATTTTGAGAACATCTTTGATGTCTTGGAGAACAACATTGATGTTTAGAGAACAACTTTGATGAAAAATGATGTCTTAGATTAACTTTGATGACTCTGTGAATAAGTTTGATGACTTTGAGAACAAGTTTGATAGCTCTGAGAATGACTTTTATGCCTCTGAGAATAACTTTGATGAATAAAGATGTTTTGGAAAGTTTCTCTGAAGAACGAAGGTGACTCTGAGAATAACTTTTGTTAGCTCTTTGAATAACTTTGATGAACGAGAGTGAGTTAGAGATTACCTTTGTTAACTCTGAGATCAACTTTGATGAACAAAAGAGAGTTAGAGATTACATTTGATAACTCTAAGATTAACTTTAGATGTCTCTGAGACAAACTTTTATAACATAGAAATTAACTTTAATGACCAAAAGTGAGTTAGAGAATACCTTTTGATGACTCCGAGAATAATTTTGATAGCTCTGAGAATGACTTTTGTTGTCTTGGAATAACTTTTGATTGTGCTGAGAATAACTTTGAGGGCTTAGAGAATGTCTTTGATGAATGGAAGAGTCCCATTGAAGTCTTAAGGAAGTCTTTGATGTCTCGAAGGATGTCTTAGAGTGTAACTTTGGTGTCTTTGAGTAAGTCCTTGATGTATTGAAGAGTGTCTTTGATTTCTCGAAGAGTAACTTTGGTGTAACGGAGAGCACCTTTGACTATTTTTCTTACTTAGCGACATATAATTTTAGTTACGAAAGTGCTGAAAAAGTTACATTTGACTATTTTTCTTACTTAGCGACATATAATTTTAGTTACGAAAGTGTTGAAAAAGTTACATTTGACTATTTTAGTGCTCCACAAAGTATAAAGGGCAGTTAAGAACGACGATGATAGATATCTTTGACTATATTTTCTTACTTGACGATGGATAAAGTTAGTTATGAACAGTGCTGAAAGATTCCTTTGACAATTTTTAGCTAAGCGAAAGGCTGTTTTAGTTAAGAACGGTGTTGAATGAGGTTAATCCTGACTATTTTCAGATGAGAGAAGTGATATTTCAGTTAAGAAATGACAAGGAAACATGATGAAGTAACTATTTTTAGTTGATCGATGAATACTTTTAGTTGAGCAAAAGCCAAAACATGATGAACATGACTTTTTTCTGATGATTGGCAGATAATTTTAGTTAAGAAATGACAATGAAACATGATGAACACGGTTATTTTCTGATGAATGGGGAATAAGTTTAGTTAAGAAATGATGAAAGTTATTATTTTTAGTTGATTGACGATGGATAAAAGCTAGTTATGAACAGTTTTGGAAAGTTTCCTTTGACAATTTTTCTTGATGAAACATAGCGCCTGTTAAGAAAGTGCTGAAAAAAGTTTCCTTTGACAATTTTTAGCTAAGAGAAAGGTTGTTTTAGTTAAGAACAGTGTTGAACGAGGCTATTTCTGACTATTTTTAGTTGACTGGATAATAAGTTTACTTGAGAAATGACGAAAGTGACTATGTTTTAGTTGATTGGTGAAAGATTTTTTTAGTTAAGGAATGTTAGATAGGGGAAAAACCTAGAGAACATATGGGGAACATGGCAAAGAACATATGTAAGAAAAGTTGATGAATACAGTGGACATGAAAACATGATAAGGAGAATAGGGAATACAAAGAATGAACAATGGACTTGTGAAGAACATGGAGAATATGACAAAGAATGTAGAAAACATGTAAGTGAAGGTGAAAAACGAAGTGATCTTGTGAGGAACATGAACTTGTAGAGGAACATGAATATTGCAAAGAACACAAAATATGGAAGTTAGCATGAATATTGTGTATAAAAGTTGTAAAGAGAACATGTGATGAACATGAAAACATAGAAAATATGACTAGAATTTGTAGAGAAAGTAATGAGACTAAGAGAAAGATTACAGAAAAAATGGAGATACTTGTGAAAATATAAACTGAATGGGACTGTGAACATTTGAAGAACATGGAGTGAACATAGAAAACATGGACAAAATGTGAAGAACACAGCTGAATATAGAGAAAATATGCAAATACAGTATGATTATTGAAAGTTTTGATACGTTGGGGATGAGAAGGGTAAAGTAAATACTCAGATAAACAGATAGGCTGGAGAGGGACTTGATCGAATATATTTATGTCTGATGATCTAAGGCTGAGGAAATGGAGCTTGGTTAATGCCCTGATTAATTTTACTACGTTAGAAAATAAGGTGATCTTAAATCTTAGGATGATTTAGTTGGAAAATAAAGAACTTGTACAAAATGAACTAAGCTGGGGCACAAGAGTTGAAACTTGATAACTGAACTGGTTTTTTATTTACTATGTCTGAAAATGTAGTTGGGTGATTTGGACTGAGAGTAATGATTTTACAAAAGTGAGCTTGGACAGAGGACAAGAGCTAGAGTTTTATAATTGTTTACTTCATATTTACTATGTCTGAAATACAGAGGGTAAAAATTTCAGGGAAATTGATGGTTTATTTACAAAGACTTGAGGGTGGAAGAGGGTGGGGGACGAGAGCTGGAGCTCAGTAACTGACTTGATCTTATTTACTAACTTTGAAGTATGTCTGCTTTTAATTTTAGGGAAATTGATGGGTTATTTACAAAGATACGAAAGAGAATTAAGGCGGGGACGAGAGCTGGAGCTCGATAACTATTTGATCTTATTTACGGTGTCTGAAATGCAGAGGGTAGAAATTTCAGGGGAATTGATCTGTTACTAACGAAGATACGAGAGAGAGCTAAGGCGGAGGACAAGAGCTGGAGCTTGGTAACTGTTTTGATCTTATTTACGGTGTCTGAAATACAGAGGCTAAAAATCTAAGGGAATTTGGACTGTTACTAATGATTTTGTACAAATGAACTAAGCTGGGGACAAGAGCTAGAGTTTGATAATTGTTTGCATTTACTAAACTATGTCTGAAATACAGAGGGTAGAAATTTCAGGGAAATTGGACTGATACTAACGAAGATACGAGAGAGAGCTAAGGCGGAGGACAAGAGCTGGAGCTTGGTAACTAATTACTGTATTGA
The DNA here is from genome assembly GCF_040958095.1 of Procambarus clarkii. NCBI lineage: Eukaryota > Metazoa > Arthropoda > Malacostraca > Decapoda > Cambaridae > Procambarus > Procambarus clarkii. Next base: position 45,493,037 of record NC_091152.1, on the reverse strand, counting down.
ACTACATTTGAAATATGATTATTTTTAAATTTTAGAGGGATTGGAATGATAGTATTCTTTATACGACAGGGGACTAAGGTGGGGAACGTGAGCTAGAACTTGCTTACTAACATGATTTATTTGTGTAAAACTGACTTGCTTAATGAAAAGGAGCAAACATACTGACTTGCTTAATGAAAAGGAGCAAACATACGATGTTGGAAAATAGTTGAACTGAATGAAAGGAGAGAGAGAGAGAGAGAGAGGAGGGACGGTCCAGATATTATGGATAAGATAAGATAAGATTAAGAGCCGACTGACTGGCTGGGCGCAAAGTAAATAAAGGTGATGCGACAGATTGCGAGGTAAGGGGGAGAGGGAGGGGGGTGTGATGTACGAAACCCTGAAAACATTGACTTACACAGGTGATTTTCTAAATTTATATGAATAACTAAGGCTTACATAGACGATTTTGTAAGTTGAAAACATGTAAAATATGTCCGTAGAGTTCTCCTGGAAGCCCTAAAGTGCTACACACGTTATTTGAATTTCTCCCATAAGGCTTTAACAAACTTCTATGTCTCGGAAATTATTTTTCTCATAAGAAATCCTTACTTCAAAAATCTGTGACTGTCCAAATTCGCCTGAAAAAACCCTGGCTCACAAACATGAATTTCTAAATTTACCTGAAACCCTTGGGGCGCACAGGGGAATTTCTAAATTCACCTGAAACCCTTGGGGCGCACAGGGGAATTTTCTCCCAGAAAAAAAAATTCCCCTGTGAGGCGCCTTCCCTACTACTGCGGTCCAGTGACCAGGCGGTCCAGTGACCAGGTGGTCCAGTGACCAGGTGGTCCAGTGACCAGGTGGTGCTGTGACCAGGCGGTCCAGTGACCAGGTGGTCCAGTGACCAGGTGGTCCAGTGACCAGGTGGTGCTGTGACCAGGTGGTCCAGTGACCAGGTGGTGCTGTGACCAGGCGGTCCAGTGACCAGGTGGTCCAGTGACCAGGTGGTCCAGTGCCCAGGTGGTCCAGTGACCAGGTGGTCCAGTGACTAGGTGGTCCAGTGACCAGGTGGTGCTGCGACCAGGCGGTCCAGTGACCAGGTGGTCCAGTGACCAGGTGGTGCTGTGACCAGGTGGTGCTGTGACCAGGCGGTCCAGTGACCAGGTGGTTCAGTGACCAGGCGGTCCAGTGACCAGGTGGTTCAGTGACCAGGTGGTCCAGTGACCAGGTGGTGCTGTGACCAGGTGATGCAGTGACCAGGTGGTGCTGTGACCAGGTGGTGCTGTGACCAGGTGGTCCAGTGACCAGGTGGTCCAGTGACCAGGTGGTGCTGTGACCAGGTGATGCAGTGACCAGGTGGTCCAGTGACCGGGTGGTCCAGTGACCGGGTGGTCCAGTGACCAGGTGGTGCTGTGACCAGGCGGTCCAGTGACCAGGTGGTCCAGTGACCAGGTGGTCCAGTGACCAGGTGATGCAGTGACCAGGTGGTGCTGTGACCAGGTGGTGCTGTGACCAGGTGGTCCAGTGACCAGGTGGTGCTGTGACCAGGTGGTCCAGTAACCAGGTGGTGCTGTGACCAGGCGGTCCAGTGACCAGGTGGTCCAGTGACCAGGTGGTCCAGTGACTAGGTGGTCCAGTGACCAGGTGGTCCAGTGACCAGGCGGTCCAGTGACTAGGCGGTCCAGTGACTAGGTGGTCCAGTGACTAGGTGGTCCAGTGACCAGGTGGTCCAGTGACCAGGTGGTCCAGTGACCAGGTGGTGCTGTGGCCAGGTGGTCCAGTGACCAGGTGGTGCTGTGACCAGGTGGTGCAGTGACCAGGTGGTCCAGTGACCAGGTTGTCCAGTGACTAAGTAGTCCAGTGACCAGGTGGTCCAGTGACCAGGCGGTCCAGTGACCAGGTGGTCCAGTGACCAGGTGGTCCAGTGACCAGGTGGTCCAGTGACTAGGTGGTGCTGTGACCAGGTGGTGCTGTGACCAGGTGGTGTTGTGACCAGGTGGTCCAGTGACCAGGTGGTCCAGTGACCAGGTGGTGCTGTGACCAGGTGGTCCAGTGACCAGGTGGTCCAGTGACCAGGTGGTCCAGTGACCAGGTGGTCCAGTGACCAGGTGGTGCTGTGACCAGGTGGTCCAGTGACCAGGTGGTGCTGTGACCAGGCGGTCCAGTGACCAGGTGGTCCAGTGACCAGGTGGTCCAGTGACCAGGTGGTGCTGTGACCAGGTGGTCCAGTGACCAGGTGGTGCAGTGACCAGGTGGTGCAGTGACCAGGTGGTGCTGTGACCAGGTGGTGCAGTGACCAGGTGGTGCAGTGACCAGGTGGTGCTGTGACCAGGTGGTGCTGTGACCAGGTGGTCCAGTGACCAGGTGGTGCAGTGACCAGGTGGTGCAGTGACCAGGTGGTCCAGTGACCAGGTGGTCCAGTGACCAGGTGGTCCAGTGACCAGGTGGTCCAGTGACCAGGTGGTGCTGTGACCAGGTGGTCCAGTGACCAGGTGGTGCTGTGACCAGGTGGTCCAGTGACCAGGTGGTCCCAAGTACTGAAACTCGAGCAACATCCAGCATCAGTTCCTCCGTTAATTTTTGGGATGGACGGTAGAGCAACGGTCTCGCCTCATGCAGGTCGGCGTTCAATCTCCGGAATGGTTGGGCACCATTCCTTCCCCCCGTCCCATCCCAAATCCTTATCCTGACCCCTTCCCAGTGCTATATAGTCGTGGTGGCTTGCCGCTTTCTCTTGATAATTGCCTCCCCTTCCTGCAGTGGAGACAGTGTTGCAGTAATGAAGCCCAAACAGCTACGGTGAATGGAACACGAGTATGAGGGAAGGGGGAAACTATCAAGGAAAAGTGCCATGCCACCACGACTATATAGCACTTGGAAGGGGTCAGGATAAGAATTTGGGATGGGACGGAGGGAAAGGAATGGTGCCCAACCACTTGTGGACGGTCGGGGATTGAACGCCGACCTGCATGAAGCGTGACCGTCGCTCTACCGTCCAGCCCAAGTGGTTGAACACACGAGTATGAGTGTTTCCTTAACAGGATTGTCTCACAATCGTGGCCCCCTCGTTGGGGGGGGGGGATGGGGGTCCAGTTAGAGACTGGAGAGAGACTCTGGACTGTGATAGTATCAGTAAGTGTTCTCACGAGTGGTGGCGGGGGGGGGGGGGGGTCCAGTTAGAGACTGGAGAGAGACTCTGGACTGTGATAGTATCAGTAAGTGTTCTCACGAGTGGCGGCGGGGGGGGGGGGGGTCCAGTTAGAGACTGGAGAGAGACTCTGGACTGTGATAGTATCAGTAAGTGTTCTCACGAGTGGTGGCGGGGGGGGGGGGTCCAGTTAGAGACTGGAGAGAGACTCTGGACTGTGATAGTATCAGTAAGTGTTCTCACGAGTGGTGGCGGGGGGGGGGGGGTCCAGTTAGAGCAGTTAGAGACTGGAGAGAGACTCTGGACTGTGATAGTATCAGTAAGTGTTCTCACGAGTGGTGGCGGGGGGGGGGGTCCAGTTAGAGACTGGAGAGAGACTCTGGACTGTGATAGTATCAGTAAGTGTTCTCACGAGTGGCGGCGGGGGGGGGGGGTCCAGTTAGAGACTGGACAGAGACTCTGGACTGTGATAGTATCAGTAAGTGTTCTCACGAGTGGTGGCGGGGGGGGGGGGGGTCCAGTTAGAGACTGGAGAGAGACTCTGGACTGTGATAGTATCAGTAAGTGTTCTCACGAGTGGCGGCGGGGGGGGGGGGGTCCAGTTAGAGACTGGAGAGAGACTCTGGACTGTGATAGTATCAGTAAGTGTTCTCACGAGTGGTGGCGGGGGGGGGGGTCCAGTTAGAGACTGGACAGAGACTCTGGACTGTGATAGTATCAGTAAGTGTTCTCACGAGTGGTGGCGGCAAGATAGAGCGCGCGGGTGTGTCATTATCTGCAACACAAGTCCACCTATAATGTTGCAACACAAGTCCACCTATAACGTTGCACCACAAGTCCACCTATAATGTTGCAACACAAGTCCACCTATAATGTTGTAACACAAGTCCACCTATAATGTTGCAACACAAGTCCACCTATAATGTTGCACCACAAGTCCACCTATAATGTTGTAACACAAGTCCACCTATAATGTTGCACCACAAGTCCACCTATAATGTTGCACCACAAGTCCACCTATAATGTTGCACCACAAGTCCACCTATAATGTTGCACCACAAGTCCACCTATAATGTTGCACCACAAGTCCACCTATAATGTTGCACCACAAGTCCACCTATAATGTTGCACCACAAGTCCACCTATAATGTTGCACCACAAGTCCACCTATAATGTTGCACCACAAGTCCACCTATAATGTTGCACCACAAGTCCACCTATAATGTTGTAACACAAGTCCACCTATAATGTTGCAACACAAGTCCACCTATAATGTTGTAACACAAGTCCACCTATAATGTTGCAACACAAGTCCACCTATAATGTTGTAATACAAGTCCACCTATAATGTTGCAACACAAGTCCACCTATAATGTTGCAACATGACAATATTGTCCCGAGGCTCCCAGCAACACAAGTCCACCTATAATGTTGCAACACAAGTCCACCTATAATATTGCAACACAAGTCCACCTATAATGTTGCAACACAAGTCCACCTATAATGTTGCAACACAAGTCCACCTATAATATTGCAACACAAGTCCACCTATAATGTTGCAACACAAGTCCACCTATAATGTTGCAACACAAGTCCACCTATAATATTGCAACACAAGTCCACCTATAATGTTGCAACACAAGTCCACCTATAATATTGCAACACAAGTCCACCTATAATGTTGCAACACAAGTCCACCTATAATATTGCAACACAAGTCCACCTATAATGTTGCAACATGACAATATTGTCCCGGGGCTGCCAGCAACACAAGTCCACCTATAATGTTGCAACATGACAATATTGTCCCGAGGCTCCCAGCAACACAAGTCCACCTATAATGTTGCAACACAAGTCCACCTATAATATTGCAACACAAGTCCACCTATAATGTTGCAACACAAGTCCACCTATAATGTTGCAACACAAGTCCACCTATAATATTGCAACACAAGTCCACCTATAATGTTGCAACACAAGTCCACCTATAATGTTGCAACACAAGTCTACCTATAATATTGCAACACAAGTCCACCTATAATGTTGCAACACAAGTCCACCTATAATATTGCAACACAAGTCCACCTATAATGTTGCAACACAAGTCCACCTATAATATTGCAACACAAGTCCACCTATAATGTTGCAACATGACAATATTGTCCCGGGGCTGCCAGCAACACAAGTCCACCTATAATGTTGCAACATGCCAATATTGTCCCGAGGCTCCCAGCAACACAAGTCCACCTATAATGTTGCAACATGACAATATTGTCCCGAGGCTCCCAGCAACACAAGTCCACCTATAATGTTGCAACATGACAATATTGTCCCGAGGCTCCCAGCAACACAAGTCCACCTATAATGTTGCAACATGACAATATTGTCCCGAGGCTCCCAGCAACACAAGTCCACCTATAATGTTGCAACACAAGTCCACCTATAATGTTGCAACATGCCAATATTGTCCCGAGGCTCCCAGCAACACAAGTCCACCTATAATGTTGCAACACAAGTCCACCTATAATGTTGCAACATGCCAATATTGTCCCGAGGCTCCCAGCAACACAAGTCCACCTATAATGTTGCAACACAAGTCCACCTATAATGTTGCAACATGACAATATTGTCCCGAGGCTCCCAGCAACACAAGTCCACCTATAATGTTGCAACATGACAATATTGTCCCGAGGCTGCCAGCAACACAAGTCCACCTATAATGTTGCAACATGCCAATATTGTCCCGAGGCTCCCAGCAACACAAGTCCACCTATAATGTTGCAACACACGTCCACCTATAATGTTGCAACATGACAATATTGTCCCGATGCTCCCAGCAACACAAGTCCACCTATAATGTTGCAACATGACAATATTGTCCCGAGGCTCCCAGCAACACAAGTCCACCTATAATGTTGCAACATGACAATATTGTCCCGAGGCTGCCACAGAGCTCCAGTGACCATCATACTGAAGACGCAGTAGTGTTAGAGAGCCGTGCTGGTGGTCACACCTCTCATGTCTTCCAATGTTTACTTTACACCAACACCGAGTGTGGGCTGTAGCTCTCTATATGTTACCTCGTAGAGTACCACCATCTCCCATACCTCGTAGAGTACCATCATCTCCCATACCATGTATGTGTATAGGATTACCAGCTGTAGCTCTCTATATGTTACCTCGTAGAGTACCACCATCTCCCATACCATGTATGTGTATAGGATTACCAGCTGTAGCTCTCTATATGTTACCTCGTAGAGTACCAGTATCTCCCATACCATGTATGTGTATAGGATTACCAGCTGTAGCTCTCTATATGATACCTCGTAGAGTACCACCATCTCCCATACCATGTATGTGTATAGGATTACCAGCTGTAGCTCTCTATATGATACCTCGTAGAGTACCAGTATCTCCCATACCATGTATGTGTATAGGATTACCAGCTGTAGCTCTCTATATGATACCTCGTAGAGTACCACCATCTCCCATACCATGTATGTGTATAGGATTACCAGCTGTAGCTCTCTATATGTTACCTCGTAGAGTACCACCATCTCCCATACCATGTATGTGTATAGGATTACCAGCTGTAGCTCTCTATATGATACCTCGTAGAGTACCACCATCTCCCATACCATGTATGTGTATAGGATTACCAGCTGTAGCTCTCTATATGATACCTCGTAGAGTACCACCATCTCCCATACCATGTGTGTGTATAGGATTACCAGCTGTAGCTCTCTATATGTTACCTCGTAGAGTACCATCATCTCCCATACCATGTATGTGTATAGGATTACCAGCTGTAGCTCTCTATATGATACCTCGTAGAGTACCACCATCTCCCATACCATGTGTGTGTATAGGATTACCAGCTGTAGCTCTCTATATGTTACCTCGTAGAGTACCACCATCTCCCATACCATGTATGTGTATAGGATTACCAGCTGTAGCTCTCTATATGATACCTCGTAGAGTACCACCATCTCCCATACCTCGCAGAGTACCACCATCTCCCATACCATGTATGTGTATAGGATTAACAGCAATATAATTAGTTATAGTAAAATACACAAGGTTGTATCAGGGGATCCTTTCTCTTCAAATATAAATCTATCGTCTCCATTAAAGAGAAGAACATTATACTAAAAACACATCAAGTAAATATTGATGGAACCATTCCCTGCTTAACAGGCGAAATACACCAGACCTGAAATTTGGCAGAATTCATATTGGATTCTATGCTGTTGCTCTAGACTTTATTTATTTTATATATACAATTTTTTCATTCTTGTACAGCCACTATAGCTCGCATAGCGTTACGGGCAGGTCATTAATACTAATTTTTACCTAGAATACGACCCGCCAAATCGTTTAACAACCAGGTGCCTATTCTGTGCTGGGTGAACAGAGGCTACAGTTAAGGGTTGGCGCCTAGTCAAACCTCCCCGGCCAGGATACGAACCCAGGCCACATCACTCGCGAAGTGAAGCGTCGTGTGAGTGTTTTACCAATGCGCCACTGGGACTGCTCGAAGACTTCACTCTTGTTGATAACCACTGTGTGTAGTTGGCCGTGTTACATTGGCATTATTGCATACTGTACAAAGGCATTATAGTATACCTTACTTCCCAAGGGGGTAAACTCACTCCCACTTGTACACCTCATAGTTCTGTGTGAAGGCAGTCTTGGAAACATTAAATAATAAATAATTAAATAATTGAAATGTTAAATTAGAAATAAACATTACTCTAATTTCGGGTATATAAATGACATAAACATTATACGATTGTAAAGAGGATTAAAAATATGATTATTATATATATAGAAACCCAGATACAATTCCCATACACAAGTATAGGA